>NC_089752.1:25233000-25353000 GCF_040412425.1 Macrobrachium rosenbergii
TTATCCCTAATGCTAACTATCCTGGCTACAAGCTGGTGGGGACTCACTATGATCGTTATATTTGAATTGCCTTTGTATACCTGAATGAAAAGACGTTCCCAATCTTCAATCTGATTAATATTACTACACATAAATACATCGAGATCAACAGCAGTAATATTTATAATATATATATATATATATATAATATATACTGGAATCATATATATATATATATATATATAAACATATATATGGGAATTATATATATATATATACTGTTGCTATATTATATATAACATATATATGATATATGGTATATATATATGCTTTTGTATAAACATATTCAATGTATATAAACGGCATTAATTTATATCATCTCCATAGGGAAAACGATTGTTGCTTCTTGGAAGAATGAGTCCAGCACCAGAAAATTGCAGAATATTAGTTATGCATATCATAGATAATGCATAAAATATATATATATATATATATATATATATAAGCATGCATATATATATATTACTATAAATATATCTATATTCATACACAGATACACACACTCAAGGGCCTGCAGGAAAGGTGAAAGAATAATTTGTAGACACAGACTTTTGCCTCATTTTTCAAGACATGATCACAGTTACAGAAAGGTGAAAGGGTTCAGTACTGTTACACCATTCGTCTTATAAGAAATACGTAAACAAGAGTAAACATCAACTATCCTAATTACTAGTTTCACAAAAGTAGGCATTACAGCAAGCAGGCCATTATTATAACAAGTAATCTATACAGTAACACCTTCCTTTGTTGTTTTATGGGCAAAGGCTCTTTTAACTTTAAGTTCTTTAATGCGCTTTAAATTGAGGTTCATGTTACTATCTATATCAATGAAACATGATTCTATTATAATTCTGTCAAAAATATCGCTTGGGTTATACAGTGTTGTCGTAATTTTTCAGTTTATTACATGACCTTCGTCTCTCACATGAATAAAAATACCACAAGATTGTTACCAGGTCTTACATTATAACGATGCTGGGAAATCCTTTTGCAGCAAGATTTTCCCGCCTGTCCTAGGTACTCTATCACAGCCTGCACATGGAATAAAATATACACATCCTATATCAGTTTCTTTGTACTTTATCACAGCCTGAACATGAAAGAAAATATGCACATCCTATTCAGTTTCTTTGCACATTATCACAGCAGCCTGCACATGGAGTAGAGTATACACATTCTATTTCAGTTTCTTTGCACTTTATCACAGCCTGAACATGGAATAAAATATTCACATCCGTTTCATCTTCTTTGCACTTTATCACAGCCTCAACGTGGAATAAAATATACACATCCTATATCAGTTTCTTTACACTTTATCAGTGCTTGAACATGGAATAAAATATACACATCCTTTTGCAGTTTTTGATATTTATCACAGCCTGAGCGTGGAATAAAATATGCACATCCAGCTTCAGTTTCTTTGCACTTTATCATAGCCAGAACATGGAATGAAATGTACTCATCCTATTCAGCTTCTTTGCACTTTATCACAGCCAGAACATGAAATCAAATTTGCACATCTTATTCCAATTTATTTGCACTTTAACACAACCTGAACATGGAATAAAATATGCACATCCTACTTCAGTTTCTTTGCACTTTAGCACTGCCAGAACATGGAACAAATATACACATCCTATTTCAGTTTCTTTGCACTTTATCAGAGCCTGAACATGGAATAAGATATACACATCCTATTTCGGTTTCTTTGCACTTTATCACGGCCAGAGCATGAAATAAATATACACATCCTGTTTCAGCTCCTTTGCTTTATCACAGCAAGAACATATAATAAAATATCCTCATCCTATTTCAGTTTCTTTGTCCTTTATCACAGCCAGAACATGGAATAAAATATACACATCCTATTTCAGTTTCTTTGCACTTTATTACAGCATGAACATGGAATAAAATATACGCATCCTATTTCAGTTTCTTTGTACTTCATCACAGCCAGAACATGGAATAAAATATACACATCCTATTTCAGTTTCCTTGTACTTTATTACAGCCTGAACATGGAATAAAATATGCACAGCCTACTTCTGTGTTTTTGCACTTTATCACATCCAGAACATGGAATGAAACATGCACATCCTATTTCAGTTTGTCTGCACTTTATCACATCCAGAACATGGAATAAAATATACACATCCTATTTCATTTTCTTTGCACTTTATCACAACCAGAACATGGAATAAAATATGCGCATCCTATTTCGGTTATTTTGCACTTTATCCCAGCCAGAACATGGAATAAAATATGTACATCCTATTTCAATTTCTTTGTGCTTCATCACAGCCTGCACATAGGCTAAAATATACATATTCTGGGATTGTTCTTTATCAAAAAAAACTTTTGATACAATTTTCATACTGGAAAACAACGTTTGTGTTAAATGCCTTCAGTCATTTAAGAAGATGACAAAATTCATTGTAATATGGTAAACATAAAACATTTTCATATTAAACTCTTTCTTAACCGCTGAGTTATAAAAATACTTATTTTTCTTCTCTAATGCAGCATCTAAAAAATAAGTTGGGTAACAATTTTTGCCATTGGCGTAAATATTTGAAATCTCTTTCTTCAAATACTCTGGCCTACATAATTTCATAATAATGGACTTTTTGCTGTAATACCTATTTATGTAAAACTAGTAATTAATGGTTGGTCTTTACTCTTGTTTATGTGTGTGTGTGTTTTTTTTTTTTTTATAAAACCATCGTAATGTAGCGGTATTGTACCTTTTCTCCATTTGGGTACTGTCTCTGAATTTTCCTTTCACCTTTCCTGTGAGCGCTTAGTATGTTTATTTGCCATGGAACCATTCTGGTGTTAGGATTTAATATATATATATATATATATATATATATATATATATATATATATATATATATATATATATATATATATATATATATATATATATATATATATATATATATATATATATATACTATATACTCTTTATATATATATATGTGTGTGTGTATTTACGTATATACAGTGTGTGTGTATATATATATATATATATATATATATATATATATATATATATATATATAACCTATATATATATATATATATATAATATATATATTATATATATTATATATATGTATATATATTCTATATATAAAAGAAATAGATCACTGAAAATTGTGTGAGGTCAAGTAATTAACTGTGATCAGTTAATATAATATATAGAGAAAGGATAGATCTATGAAAAAAATTTAGGAATAAGGTGAATAAATTTATAAAGTACTTTATACTGAATAATTAACATAAGTACCAAGGAACAAAAACATACAGACCACTAAGCAAAGCATGTACACCTGCACTCAACCATCACTAGTACACGCATCACTTTCAGCTTATGAGCTTATTGCAGAAATTTTAAGAAGTACAGAAAGACAAAAAGAAAAAGGAAACAATGAGGCCCGTGTTATATGTACGTGTGTGTGTATATATATATATATATATATATATATATATATATATGTGTGTGTGTGTGTATATATATACATATATATGTATGTGTATGTGTGCATGTATGCATATGATTCTTGTACTATCCCTCATTGTATAATATAGAGTACAGTCCTACCGCAATTAAAGGACTTAATCTGTTTAAAGAAGGCAGTCCTTTAACTGGATTGTCCCTAAACTGAGCAGTTTTTCTCATAAGAAATGCTCTTATGGGATTTTTATTAATCTGTTCCTGTTCTCCAAAAATGCAACCAATGAAAGCATTTTAGTTCGAATATAACCAGCTTAGTTTGCAGACAAACACGAAAAATTTATAAAATAGATATACGAAGTAATGCATTTATTTTTTTTACTTTACCTGTATTTGGCAGAGCTGGCGACCTGTTTGGAAGATGGTGAGGAAGGTGAAGAAGAGAGATGGTGTTTGAAAGGGGAGTCCCCTTCCATAAAAACAACAGGCAACCTGGTCTTGTTTATCTTTTACTGTTCCTTCCTACTGCTGTTTTCTTGAGACTCACTCTTTCTTTCGTAAAGTAAGATGTATTGTCATTCAGCAGGTTTATTAAAAGGTTTGTTACAGAGAGAGAGAGAGAGAGAGAGAGAGAGATCATTATTATTATGGTGATGTAAGAAATCAGGGGAAAAACAGTACAAGTAAATGCAAAGCTGTTGGACAAGAAAGTAAGTCTCGAATGGCGTATGTATTGGCTTTTATAAGCATGTGATACAATGCTGGTTGAGTAAGTATGCTTGCATTTGGGTAAGCACGAGTTCAAGTACTGCTTGAAAGTTAAAGCTCAGTTGTCTCAATTAGTTGTCAGTTTTAGCATTCATATACGTCGTGTGAAAAAGTTGTCATAAAGTCATTAGTATTGACGTGCGAGAGCATCCTGGACGTGAACTTGAAATGCTAGTGGGCTTGCCAAAGTGCAGACTTCCGAATGAGTGACAGGAAAGTTTTCTCCTGCTGTGGGATCGATAGAGCAGTGTGCCACAAACTGGGAAGACACAAGTTCAACTCCTGCTTCAGACCGGAAGTCCATTTTTCTCATTTAATTAGCAGTTCTAGTATGCATATCTGTTATATATATATATATATATATATATATATATATATATATATAACCCATATATATATATATATATATATATATATATGTATATATATATATATATATATATATATATATATATATATATATATATATATATATATATATATATATATATATATATCTATATATAAGTACATTCAAGCGCCATTTATTAGAAGAATGGAAATTATCATTTTAATTAACTGCCTTGGAAGCCAACACATTAAAGCACTCAGAATGTAAACAATAAATGGAATGAATAAACTGACTTACCTTGATATCACATCTAAGTAAACAGAGAATTGGAGGTCACCATGGGGAAAAATTTAACCAGTTATGTAATTTAAAACTGAATTTATTTACAAATGAAGCAATCAGGAAATTAAATGAAGGGGCTGACTGGCAGCAACAAGCACATACAATGTGCAATAAAATTAGACAGTGCATAGCAAATTCCTGAATCTGGAAAAGGCTACAGCCCTGAAATAGTTTAACACGCAAATGAACGCCAAGGTTGCTGCTGGTAAAATTTTTTTTTTTTTTTTTTTCTGTTAACGCCTCCAGAGTTATCAAGGGGGACTGTCCAGTGCCCAGACTGCTAATCCAGAAGATTATTGTACGTGGCAGGATGGCAGTTAAAGATCTACGCTAGGTTTTGTTTCATAAGGCATGGAACAGACCACCCAAGTGCTGGATAACAGGTTCTGGAAGAGAATTCAGGTTAGCATTCAAAACCAACGACTTTCTCTCACATGAACTTAATTATGCATGGTGGAGGAATGATCAGTTAAATTTAGTGTACGTGGTAACACTATGGAGGGAATTATCTAATTATGATCACTGAACTAATTTAATTTGAGCTTGGGACAAGTCATGGTAACAAAGGGGCTGATAGGTCTGATTTGACAAAAGGGGCCTTTGTTTAGGAGAATGAAAAGTTGGAAATTCGGAAAATGGAGAGAAATTCACGAGAAGAAATAGAAACTGGCTTGGGATCAAATGCTTCCAGACATACCTTATTCCTTCCGTGCAGTGAGCTCGTTGCAAAAGACGAATATCGGCGGCAGGAGTCTCGATCTGTGCCAAACCAGAAAGACCCGCACCACTTTATGCTGTAGAGGTCGAGGAATGAGTGTTTTTTCCCAGGTCGCAGGGCATCGCGTCCGATTTGTTGTTTGGCTTGGAGCACAGGACATCAGCGATCTGAAAGCAGTTACACAGCCAGCGAAAGGTCTTAAGAAAAGTAGGTCTTATAGCTAAGTTCTTAAGGGTCAGTATAACAGCCCACTTACAGCCCCGATTAACCCTCTTTGTCCCTAATGGCTATCTAACCACCCAGCATCGGATGATGCGGTTGCTAAGAGGACGTATGTTTCCAAATCAGGTGATATGGGGGTAGGCCCTACAAGTTCACCCATTTGAATTTCTATCTAACAGGCTAGGGTCTCATATACGAATACATATATATATATATATATATATATATATATATATATATATATATATATATATATATATATATATATATATATATATATATATATATATATACAAATATATATATATATACTATTCTAGAGACTGTTCTAGGCTGCATGCTTACTTTAACTTCCCATATTATGGATGAACCCCCTTTACAGAAAACTTCCACAACATCAGGTTCTTCGCACACCTTCTAAGGAAGCTCGTCAGTGCGCATCAAAACCTCCTACCCACACTGTCCCATTCACTTCTGTGACTTGAACACACATGACACCTCTCTTCCTTTCCTGTACCTCTTCCATTCCATCCATCCAACACTTTCTATATCTTGTCCTCCTTTCTCCCAACAATTCTAAGTTATATACTTTTTTCACTAAATTGTCATCCTCCATTCTTTACTCATGATCACGCTATCTCAGAGCATTCATGTAAAAATGGCCAGTAGATCATGTGATTACCTCGGCTTAAGAAACAGTATTTGTCCGTTCCAGCGCTTGTAAAATGTTACAGAATTTGACACACACATACGTAAGTATATGAACTGAAAAGTATTTTTACCCTTCTTCACAGCATAGTGGGTTGAGCGGTACCTCACTCTTGTTTCTGTGCATGGAAGGAAAGGACATTAATTTATTTTTCATTGTAGTGATTAGTGGGAGGAAATCAAGAAGTAAGGTGGTTTTTTAAGCCAATATATGTATATATATATATATATATATATATATATATATATATATATATATATATATATATATATATATATATATAATTGCATTAATTTTACATGCATGACCTTTCTTGATAGCTGGATGGCCACAGTCAATGTCTGTCATCATTTTAAAACTAAATCATGGTTCAAATCCTGTCCGGCGAAGCCCATAATTCCCTTTGGGCTTAACTTTTCTGCAGGCTATAGTAAATTCAATATTATGGATATTTATGGCTTAGTTTATTGAATATTTATGAATTATACAGTATATGTCCAAGTACACACACACACACACACATATATATATATAGAGTATATATATATATATATATATATATAATTATATATATATATATATATATATATATATATATATATATAAGAACAGGACTCTCACAAATGTGGTTAGAAATATATGATTCAAAAAAGAATATTTATAATTGCACTTTAGATAAGGAAAATGGTAAGGAAGTGTTTGCTGGATTATGTACTTTTAGAGTAGAGATACAGTAGATCAACTCAAGTTGTTGGATGTAATGGGAAGAAGAACGAGCGGCTGAAGGTATCATCTGATTATTATTTGGTTGAATGCAGCCTGAAAATAGGTATGTTTTAATCGGAGAAGTGTTAAAAATGTGGTTATAAATGTAATAGATACATTATTTGAGCCAGTATGCAGTATTTCGAACAGTGTTATAATGGATACATTATTTTAGCCAAGAGGCAGCACTTGGAAGAACGTTGCTTTAGGGCCTTTAAATTTGCAATTCCAATACAGTAAAATAGGCTCCCGCTTGAAATCAAGAAGACTGAAAATATCAAGCCTTTGAGGGGAAAAAATTAAAGACTCGTATACACTGAGTGTTATGAGTTTGCATTTAACAGTTAATGTGAAGTATTCCATGTAAATTTGGAATGTTTGCATTATTATGTAGCTTATATGACAAGTGTGTTTGCAGGTCTTACAAGGAACCTTTGGCGGAGTTGAGCCCGAGAAAGAAGAAACAGCGGTCTTGACCTTAGTAACATCAAAATTGTTTTCTTTTCTACAAATTCATCTCATGTTGAATTTCATGAATGACTTTTTATGAACTGTCAAAGAGCTCTCGACACTGATAAATTTCTCTCATACATAGGCCAGGGTCTACAGGCTACGATATAGAAAAGTTTTTCGTACCAAGATTTTATTGTTTGCTACACATCATATCATTGGTTCAGTCGCCTTAATGTTAACCAATCGTGAAACTGATTACAGGTCATATTCAGCTTTCATGTAAACAAACGATCGGCAATTGTCAAAACTGCAGCCCTTTTGGAGTAATGCTGTATATATCCAAAAATTGTGTATTATGTAGATCTGATCACTGAAAATACTGTCATGTTTGCACTCATATAAATGATACAAAATATACATTATCGTGGGAGCATAGTTAAACCAACTAATATATATTTTTAATTGGAATGAATGAAATTAGAAGCAACACTAAAAGTGGTTCAGGTCCTTTTCGTAGGTGACAATCAGCACGGCGCGAATAACTATGACGTTACAGAGTAGTGGTTACCCTTGCCGTGTTGATTAGCAGTATGAATTAATGGTTTGTAAGAGTTTGTTATGCACGTACATTAAGCTTTGTTTGGGCAAGCAGTGTTACTTGTTGTATGAAAACTGTGTTATTTTGCCATTAAAGGTCTTGATATGTTTGCTAAGTTTTGCGAGCTCATAAGCCTAGCCTAGTTTGTTTTACATAGTACCGATAAATTTATCCGTTATTAGGCCAAAAATTCAAAACTGCTATATAGCGTTTCGACTTTTGGTAGAAGTAAGCAATATCTCCGCATGGGATATTACTCGGGAAATTGATTTCTCCTACAGTGTTTTGGTTGCTTAGGCTATAAGAATTTACCGTAATTTTTTGTAGGTCGGCTGTAGTTAACCTGTAATTAACCCAGGAAATTGTATGCTGGGCATCCTGGAATGCTGTCGCGCATATGCAGTGTTACAGGTGAGCTTTTGGCCAAAAGTGGAGTTTACATCATGGCGGGTGTCTAAGGGGCAGAGCCTCCCGACTAAGTAACACACCCTGCTAGGTTAGGTTAGGGTACGTTAAGTTAATATAGTGGTATTATTTTATAAGTTGCCAGTACATGATGTGAAATTGGGTAGAACTATGTAGTAGCTCTGCGGCAGCAACTGCCTTCTAACTTTTTCTACGTTTTTTTGTTTGCTAATTATGAATTTACCTTTAATTTTTGGCACTCGAGTGTAATTAACCTGTAATTAAACCCTGAAGTCCATTCAAGAAGGGGTTTCCATACGTGATCTTCACAAGACAGAGCACTGGTACATCTGTTTCGAACGGTTCATATCCCATCCGGCAAGTGCAATAACTTGTTAACGTATGGGTACCCAGCCCCCCCGGGCCTGTATTAAACACAGCGAAGGGACATTCCATTTGGCCGACAACAAACATGCACCGCTAGTATCAGAACCCCTAAAAGTGTAGAAAAAAACAGTTGAAAAGGTGAAAACATGCGCGGAGCTAATATATAGAATTACTGTACCTGAAATTGTAACTTACTTTTTTGGAAAGAGCTCGTCATCTAATTAGGACTCAAGGTAAGGCAATACTGTCCCCCTCCTTCCATAGCTAATACAGCAAAACTGTGACCAGTAAACAGGCCTACCCCTAGCTTACATGGTATTTTGTATTGGCAACTTATAAAATTTTACGGTAATTCTAAGTATTAGCTCTGCGCCTGTTTTTACCTTGGAAACTGGTTTTTTCTAGACTTTTGGGGCTTCTGATGCTGGCGGTGCATTTTTTTGTTGTCGACCAAATGGAATATCCCTTTGCGTGTTTAGTACTGGCCGGGGGGCCAGGGTTACCCATACGTTAACAAGTTAATGCATTTGCCGGATGGGATATGAACCGCTCAAAATAGACGTACCCATGCTCTGTCTTGTGAAGATCGCGTATGGAAACCCCTTGTTGGACGGACTTCATTGGTTAATTACAGGTTAATTAAGGTAAATCCATAATTAGCAACCAAAAAACTGTAGAAAAAGTCAAGTTAGAAGGTAGTCACAGCCTCTGAGCCACTACTTAGTTCTACCAATTTTACCAGTATAGTTCCTTTTATAGGAAAATAGGTTTCCTTAGCCAATTTCTTCTTAAACATATGGCTCCCTGACGACTTGCGAATATGCGGAACCGTTCTATAACAACAAGAAGGCAGTCCGATATACCTCCCAATGCTTCCAAAACCCAGCGTTCCGAAAGGGTCCCCAACCATGTTGGGTAGAAATGAGGTTAATAATAATTGACCAACAATAAACAACACTGCCTCCTTCATAGGCAACACCAAAAGTTTAGGAAAATTCAATTTCCAAGGTAATAGTCCTTCCCGGGGCTCTTACTTAGAAGTACCATGTTGTGGTTACTTATCAAGAATATGCCATTATTTTTTTCAGTCAGCTGTAATTAACCTCAAACATTTTGTATGCTGGCTATCCTGGAATGCTATCGCACATGCGCAGTGTTATAGGGGAGCTTTTGGTAAAAAGTGGAGTTTCCTTCACCGGGGGCCTGGTGGCTCTGCCTTGACTAAGTAACACGACCTGCTAGGTTAGGTAAATTTAGGTTAGGGTATGTTAGGTTAGTATAACTCCTCTTATAATAGGTTTCCTTAACCAATCCCTCCTTAAACATATGGCTCCCTACTGACTTGCACATGCACAGAACCATTCCTTAACAACAACAACAGTGTTCTGGCCTTTCTCCCAGTGTTTTCCTCAGCCAAAACCCCTTGTTCCCATTGGGTCCCCAACCATGTTGGGTTGATGTGAAGTTAATAATAATTGACCAACAATAAACAAGGTCACCTCCTTTATATTTCTAAGTAAGAGCTCCACACGAACTATTATATACCTTGGAAATAAATTTTTCCTATACTTTTAGTGTTGCTGATGAAGGAGGTGGTGTTGTTTATTGTCAGTCAATTATTATTAAACTCATATCTACCCAAGGTTGGGGACCCTTTTAGGAACAAAGGGTTTTGGAAACATTGGGAGAAAAACCGGACCGCCATGTTGAAATGGGATGGTTCGTTGCATCTTAATCGTCGAGGAGCCATAATCTTAAAAAAGGATGGCTAAGAAACCTATTATAAAAGGAACTATACTAACCCCAAAGTACCCTAATGTAACCTAACAGGCTGCGTTCTTTAGTTTCGGGGGGTGGAGCCCTCTGAACTTCTGCAGTGAAGGAAACTCGCTTTTTACCAAAAAAAGATCCTTTATAACACTCTGACTCTTCAGGATAATTCCAGGATGGTCACCGTACAACTTCTGAGGTTAATTACAAGTTAATTATTGTCGACCGACAAAAAAGAACAGTGAATTCTTAATAAGCAACCAAAATAATATAGAAAAAATCAATTTCCAAAGTAATTCTCAATGTGGAGCTCTTGCCTAGTTCTACCACCTCCATCAGCAACACTAGGAAAAATCAATTTCCAAGGTATTAGTCCGCACAGATCTTTTGCTTAGATTTACCCGAAGTTTCTGACATTTGTTTCTTTGGCAAATGAGTAGTCTACATTTACAGTGGACCTCTCCTTTATATCCTGTACAGTACTAGCCAAGCTAGCCTATGTGACCAAAGTAAGGAAAGTGGGGCTTTTGGGTTGGGGAAGACACAAAACGAGTTAAATACAAGGCCCTTGTTCCACTGATAATTCTTATATATATTAAATTAGGTCCATAAAATGTTTTGGTAGAACTATGGGGTTGCTCCACATTGGTTATTACCTTGGAAATTGACTTTATATATGAGTAACTTACCAAATAATTATATAGCTATTACTGTAGTTGTTCCGACACGATATACAAACCATCGATCCTTTACATTAGGAATTACTTTCAGCAAAGCTGGAAATGGCTGTTGAACTTTCAAACAAGGTGGTTAGGCAGTTAACTACTGTCTGGGAGGCAGGAGTCCCACTCGCTCGGATGCAAACATTCCAATTTGCTTTCGGCTGTCATGCGGTACATACGTGTTTCTTTACTTTCTGCCCTGACTTCCATTGAGCTGCTTTCTTGGTGGGATCTTTTCTTTTTCTTTTTGCCTTGTGTTTTCTTTCATAATCATGCAAGTTTATAAAGGAAATAAACCTTGTAAGCCAGCCTTCCCCCAGCATGTGTGTTCTGGGGTTGGCGGGAAGAAATGTAATAGTTTCAGATCAAACATTGATGTTAACCCTCATGCCCTTTGCTCTTCTTGCAGGGGTGTGTGTGTGTTCACGGGAATCTTCTTGTACTGAGTGCTTAAAATAAATGAATCGCTATCACAAACTTAGGTTTGTTCTGACACGATATACAAAAAATTGGTCCTTTACATTAGGAGTTACTTACGGCGAAGGTGGACACGGCTGTTAAACTCTTGAACAAGGTGGTTAGGCAGCAGCTACCGCCAGGTAGGCGGGAATACTCGCCTGCCCATATGTAAACATTTCAGTTTTCCTTTCAGCCGTCATACCTTGCAGACATGTTTTCGGATCTCTGCATGACTGTCGTTAAGCTCTTTATTATCCCGGTGGGATCTCTGTATTTTGTGTATATATTGTGCGTGTTTGATATTTATTAATACAAACCCACGATTTGTGATAGCCTTGCATAAGCTCGTTCCCATGCGTCTTAGCCTTGGGTTTGACGGCCAAGGGTGCATTTAGAAGGGCGTAACCGAGTAGTAATGCTTCTCTTCTAGTAGCCCTTTATTTAGATACTGAAGGCGTTCCCCTGTACATTCGGAGATATTAGATTGGGATGTAATATCTTCACATCCCCTATATTGACCAGGATGTAAGAGTTTTTGCTCCTTCTTGGGCTCCGCCCTCCACATGCACAAGGGCATGACTACTTCCTTCTACTTGTGCTGAGCGTTGTTTTACGCTTCGCGCCTATAGAGAGTTGTGGGGAGTTACGGGCATCGCCGGTAAGTTTCGCCCCACGGCGCCATGGTGGCTCCCTCTTTCTTTCTCTCCTGTCTCAGGTTCTTTCCCCCAGCTCTCCTTTGGCAGAGATCTTTCCCCACTGCCCTCTTCACTAGCTCGCCGGGCAAAGAATGCGAGGGGCTGCCCAGGCTGTCGGGCACCTCTTCTAGTGGCCTTTCCCGCCAAGGGCAGTTCCTCGGAGCTGAGAGGAAGGTCTCCCTACCAATCATCTTGCTTTTTCTTCCGGTTAACACTGAGCACGTGAGGCACAGTGGTATTTGGCTGGGATATCCCGGTTGGGATATCTCTCCATGAAGGAGTCCCGATGTTCATTCAGTGTTGCTTCGGGATCAACCACAGTACCTGGTTGAATGGCATGAATTCCGTGGGATCGCTCAACTCTGTTCCTGCCGATAATGGATCGATCGCTGCCATTGCTGGCCCTTCATGTATGCTGTGGCACTGCCTCTGACATATCTGTGGTCCGTCTGCTCCTGCCTTTTCCTGTTGTCTCTGGGTGGCTCTTCCTGGTTTCCTGCCGCAGCCGTTCTAATCGTTCCTGTCGCTGCTGGTGACTTTCATGTGACGTTCCTGGCCGTTGCTGTAGCTCCTGCCTTCCGAACTGCTTCCGTAGCTCCTGCATTGGCTGTCCTGATCATGCCTGCTGCTTCTCCTGGTGGTCTGTTGTGGGCTGCTTCCATTGTGATCCTGCCTAGCTACCCTGGAGGTTACGGTGTTTTGTATCCACCATCCTGTAGAAGATGTCATAGTGAAGGTGAAGGAAGTTACCCTGTGGAAGTAGCCACCGTCTTCTTCAACTTATCTTCGATTTCGTCTTCTGCCACCTCTTCCCTTCCTCTCCCGAGGTTCAAGGGGGTCCCAGGAACTGGATAGACCTCCATCGGCCGAAGGAGAGGAAGGCTGCTTCTTTCCCCGTGATGCCCTTGGATGTCTGGGGACTGCCTCCTTCTCAGGAGGCAGGGTCTCGTTGGCTCTTCCCAACATTCGAAAGTTAGGGAACCACCTCATACGCCTGGGTTTTGTGTTTGGAGGCAGCGTGCAGACCTTGGTTTGCGATCCCATTCCCCGTCCTAGAGGTTCCGCCTCTAAGACAGGTGCTGCTTCGGCGCTTCTCATGAAGAGCCGCCGAGTGCCTCGAGATTCTGTGGAATATCGAGTATCCCCAATCTGGTGGAGAGTACTCTCCCGCCCAGTTTGGGAGCAGTGCAAGAGAAAGGGCTGAGGCACCCAGGTGTCTCGGCTCTTCCTGCTAGCACTACAAGTGCTCCCTGAGTGCTTACCAGTGCTCGGTCGGTTTTCCAGCCTTGTGTCTCGATCCTATTGGTTCAAACGCTGGAAGAAGCAGGGAAGAGATTCCCATCGGGAATCGTACGGGACTTCTAAGGGACTGACTCTCTTCTGGGAGACAAGTTTCTCGTTATTGCTCCTAATTCCTTGAGTTAGGAACGATTCGCATTCTCCTCATTGCCAGTCTTGGAGGTCTACGTCTAAGACTGGTTCTGTGCCTGGTTCTTTTGATTTCTCAGGAAAACGAAAGCAGCCGCTCCTGATTTCTGGGAGTCTCATAGGTCACTCAAATTATACGAGCGGTCTCCTGACAAGAGGCACAGGACGAGAGAAAGTGCTGAGACACCCAGGGTAGTCTTGAATTGCGAGACACCAGGTGTCTCGGTGGCAAGACGCCAGGTGTCTCGATACTGCTCGCCAGCTGCTTCAGTTGTTTGGCCAGGTTTCATCCTTGTTTCTTGAACCTTAGGGTTTGAGCATGCAATATAGCAGACACAGAATTCCCCTTTAAACCTACTTCTCGAAGGGCCTCAGCCTTGAAGGAGTTTAGAGTCCGGGAAACTAGCGCTATTTCACGGCAGATGAGTTTCGCCCTGTCCAGTTCCGATTGTGTTCGTGCAATCGGCTCGGCTCGGCTCGGCTTGCCCACCCCACCCAGCCCTTGGTCGCGTTTGTGAGACTGGCTCAGCTCAGCTTGCCCTGCCTGCCTCCCAGTCCACTGCATACCCAGGCTGTATAGAGGAATGAGTGAGTTTTTAATTAGCATTTCCCAACGTTCTGTGTGTGAGAGAGAGAGAGAGAAGGCGAGAGTAATTGTAGATTAGTGAGTGCTTCGGTTGTTGGAAGAGGGATGAGGTCAATAGTTTGTTCTAGCTGTCTGTCTGTGGAATATGTGAAGGATTTTTCGGTTTGAGTGAGTCTTGAGTCAGAGCTGGTGCGGTCAGTCGTTTGGTCTTGGACAGTTTTTGTGTGCTTTTTGAGAGTTGTTGGTTTTCCTTGTTAGTGTGCTGTTCTTGTTGTGTATATAGTTCTATCATCTTTTTTTTTTTATGTTTCCTTGTTTTGTTTGTGTGGTTTTGTGTGCTGTGTTGGCGACCGTGGGCCTTTACTCCATCTTCCAGCAACCGAGGATCGTGAGTGTTGTGTACTGTTTTGGAGTTTGAATTCACGACATTATATTTGGCGTAACATGGGGCAGCTGGTGTTGCAGCTGCAGTGAGATTGGTGGCTGGTAGTGTGACTGAAGAAAAGGATGGAAGAGGAACTGGTGAGGTTGAGAGGAGAATGTGCATGGTTAAAGAGTGAGAATGAGATTGAGGGCTTCAGTTGGAAGAGATGGATCAATGGTAAAGGAAGCGAAAGAGGAAATGAAAGGGGGAGATGAAAGAGTCAGAAGAGAGAATGGAAGAAAGGGTGGATAAAGTTGGAGGAACGATGAAAAGTGTGGAAGAAATGGTGAAAGGTATGTTCAAGGGTGTTTTTTGGAGAAGGCCTGTTGGAGGCAGGTCCTCTGGAATGCGTGAAGGGGCAAGAGAGAAAGAAAAGAAGGAAGAAGTGAGTGGGCGTGAGTGATGAAAGTGGTGGAATAGGCAGAAACGAGAGAATGAGAGGCAGGGTAAGGGAAAAGAAATGAAAAGCAAGGGAAGGAGCAGAAGGAAAGTATGATAAGTCAGGGAGAAAAAAGGAAGAAGGAAAAGGAAAGAAACTGGTAAGAAGGGGGCAAGGAAGTGGGAAAGGCAGGAAAGAAGGAGAGGGGGAAGATACTAGTGATAGTGAGGTGGATGGAGGTGAATATGGATAAAAGTGGATAAAAAGAGGAAGAAGAAGAGTGTAATGTGTGTGAAGATGAATGGCAGTGCGGAAATGGACTCTTTGTATTGGGAAGAGGGGGTGTGAAAGGACAGAGTGAAAGTAGCGAAAGTGAGAAAGGCTATGTATGTGAGGGAGGTACGGTGTGAAAGGTATGATGAGTATGGAAGGAGGGATGTGCATGATTTCTTTAGGAGTATGAAAGGTTTGTCAGGATAAGTATGGGGAGAGTAAGAGTGTGGGCGAGAATCAGGAGAATGTTGACTGGGTTTTGCTTGATATGTATAGGGTTATTATGGAGTGTGGAGATGTTGAGTATGACAAGGTGAAAGCTGACTAGTTGAGCAAACGAGGCTAGATGAAAGCGAAAGTGTTAAGTATAAGAGGAAGAATGAATGATGAGGCAAGAATGAAAAGCTGAAACTGTTGTCACTGTATGCTTGTAGGCTGGAGACGTTGGCAAGAGAAAGAAGTTTGGGATGATGGGATAGATGAATGTAAGAGGTTAGTACGGAAGTTGTTAGGGACAGTGCCATGGAGGTAGAGAATTTGAGAACTTGAAGCGGAAGGAGAAGAAAAGATGGACGAGTGGAAAGGTTGACTTGGGGAGAAATTTTGAAATTGTAGAAGATTATAGATTGACAGGGTTATAAAAGAGAGCAGAAGTGTGAGTGTAAGGGCTGGGTAGATGAGAGAGTGCCAGAGTTTGGAAGCTTTAGGATGCAGTGTTGAGGGGCCCAATGAGAATGGCGATAGTGTAATAGATAGGAGTGTAAGGCAAGTAATGTGGAGGTGCCAGTGAGGATGAATGGTGGGTTTGTAAAGGAACAACGGTTGGGTGGGTTAGGGATAGTAGTGTACAAAGGAAGGTCGGGTGAGTGGAAGCCTGAGGAAGTGTTTTAGATGTGGAAAGAAGGACATACAAAGAATGAGGTAGATGGGCTTTAGGAGCGTGTTTAGGGATTGTGGGCAATCGGGACATTTGGTAGGAGTGTCACGAAAGATAGGTTAAATGCTACAGTGCGGACAGGTGGGTCATATAATGGTTGTAGGGAACCAGTGAATGTAATATGGGCAACTGTGGTAAGAATGGGCATTATGCGAATGTTTCAGAACGTGCAAGGAGAGTGTCAATGTGGAGATGGAAGGGCATGTATCAAGTGTATGTAGACGAAAGAGAGTGACTGTGACAGCGAGTGGAAACTGAGTGAAGGGTTCAAATGGTGGATCCTCCAGGATGCAAGCGTGCGTGTGATGCATGTATGTGAGGGGTTGTTGCATGAGGAGGCTTGCTGGAAAGATCTGACGAGTGCATGCGTGTGCAAGTGTGTTGTAAGGGAGTAAGATTGATTGCGTATTAGATACCGGTGTATGGGAATACTACATTTAAGAATGGATGTGAGAAATTGAGGAAGACGTGAAATTAGGAATTGGTTAGGGAAGTAAGAGGGATTGGAAATTTAGGGATAGCAGTGGTTGGAAGAGTGTGTGAACGTTTAGAAATTGGGGGTGTAATGATGGATGAAAGTGATTTTTGTGGTTGAGAGTACGAATGATAACATATTTTATTGGGATGTAAGTTTTTTTTTGAAAAAATGCGGGATGGTGGTCCGTCTAGTGAATGTAATTGAATTCATTATGAAAGGGGATGTGCTTGGGGATTTGTATTTGAGGAAGGATGGTAGGGTTGAAACAAAAATTGTGGAAGAGAGTGCCTGTAATTGCGACAGAGAGGTAAAAAGTGCCACATGAGATTGAGAAGTTGTGAGTGTGAAAGTGGCATGGCCGGATAGCCTCAGGATAGCCAACAATGATAGTTGTGAGGTATAAGTTGAGGAAGGATGTAAATAAATTAGTCAGGGCAAATGTGTGTGTATATGATGGGGTTTTGAACATGGGGAGATCCAGAGGTATATATAACGTCATTGCCGAGTGTCAGAAGAAGGAAGTGCGAGGAATATATGAGGGAGATTGCGTGGGAATATTACATTATATGGTGAATGTGGATGATGAGGTATGTGAAGTAATGGTGAGTGATGACAGGCAGATTTGAAAGGAGTTAATGATTGGACCCCGTATGAGGAGTTGAAAGAAGAGTAAAGGTAGATGAAATGTAAGTGATAAACGTAAGAGAACCGACAGTGTTGTGTTGTGATAGGCAGGGGTGTTGAGTCGTGAGGACGAGGATTTTGGGATCAAGCTTCCAGAATTTGCAATAGTTCTGGAAGACGACACTATATATCAGCTGCCCCGACATTTTTTCTCCGTCTATCAATCATGAGATAGAGGAGCAGTGTGAGGAGCTTGAGAGGGTGGGAGTGATTGAAAGGAGTGAGTGTCTGAATAGCCCCATTGTACCAGTACATAAGCCAGATGGAAGTTTTTACGAATGTCGTGGATTATCAGAAGGTGAATGAAGTAACTGTGAAAGAGCCATTCGATGAATGTGGTGTCTGATTGTGTGTACAAGATGAATGGAATGAAAGTGTTTACAAAATTAGATCTGGTAAGGGCTTATTACAGATGCCTCTGGAGGAAGGGAGCAGGCATATTACAGCCTTTTCTAGTAGTTCCTGCCACTACCAGTTCGAAGATTAAGTTTTGGACTGGCTAAATGCGCTCTGCTGCCTTCCAAAGGGCAATGAATGGTTTGGCTGGGTTTGATGTAAGAAGGTAACTGTTTTTATAGATGACATTTTGATTGCAGTGAGACTGTAGAAGAGAATATGGAACTGCTTGAACGAGTGTTAGAAAGGTTGGAAGAAGTAGGAATAAAAGTAAAACTTGGAAAGTGTGCTTGGTTGGCTTGGGAAGTGGAATTCCTAGGGCATATGGTGAGTGGAAGAGGTGTAAGGAAGAGTGATAAGTTCGTGAACAAGGTAAGGGAATTTCCACGTCCCCGGACTGTGCGTGAGTTGAAAGGATTTCTAGGTTTAATTGAGTTTGAAGGTTTATAAGAGATTGTTCCAGGACAGGAACCACTGACTGAATGGACAGGAAGAGAAATTGTGCAAGATTGAAATGGGATGACCGAATGATCCAAGCGTTAGAGATTGGAAAGAGGGCTGCGAGATTTGACGCTGGCTTTTCCCGGAATTATAGTGAGAATGCGAAAAACTAGAACTGTATAATGGATGCAAGTAAATATAGTATGGGAGGATGCCTGGTACAAAAATGCAGAAGCGAATGGGGAAGAACAATTGAGAGTAATTGCGTATGTGAGCAAGGCGTTTGGAAAGAGAACAGAGTTGAAATATTCGGTGATTGAAAAGCAGAATTGGCATATGGTTTTTGTGTGAAAGCGTTGAAAGTACTTTTGTATGTGGATTTTGTGATACGGACAGACCATCGAGCGCTAGTATATATGGTTAAAAAGGAGAGTGCGAATGCTAGACCATAGAACGAGTAGAGGATTTGAATGAGTTTAGTTTTAAGGTAGAATATGTGCAAGGTAGACAGAATATTGTTGCAGATGCTATGTCACGTATGTGGACTGAACGAGATGATAGTTAGGATGCACTGGGACCCGGACCTAGTACCTGTAGGATTTGTGGTAAACAACAGTATGTAGGGAGAATCGAGTGTGGGAATGTCTGTTTGGGGGTTGATAATTTGGAAACAAATGGGTTGATTGATGGAGTACCTGCAAAGCATGAATGAGTTACGAAAAGGTGATGAATGAAATGCCGGAAGGAGGAGTGAGTTTGGAAGGAAGGGGAATTAGATGAGGAGGAAAAAGTTAGTGAAAGTGTTGTTGGTAGGGGCTGAAATATTTAAAATTACAGTACGATTGTTCTTTGATGAAGAACAGGTGTGGAGTATAAGAGAGGGTGAATGAAAGTGGTACGAATGTAATTTTAAATGTTCAATGTGTAAAAGATAATTGTAGCTGGCTGGTTAAGAAGAGGTTGATTGAGGGAAAATGAGGGGAATAAGGGTACAGTTGAGGATATCGTTGAAGATGAATGCGATGAGGATGGTTGTGGGGAAGCTAAGCAGGTGAATGTAGCCGTGAGAGCGTGTATGCATGAAGCGAAAGGTAAATTAGTAAACGAATGCAGTGGTAAATCAGAGTGAATATTGTAGTTTTGGTGATATCGGAGCACAAGTGTCGTTAGTGAGCAGTACAGTAGTGAGGAATTGGAAAGGTGCTATTTGGGATGTAAAAAGAAAATCAACGAGTGTAAGGATACATGGTTTGGGACAAGGGAGTGTGTTAGTATGGGAGGTACAATTAAAAATTCTAGTTAGGGGATTTGAAATAATACATAATTTTGTGAAGTCATGGATGAGAAATGGATATGCCAACATGTTTTTTATTAGGAATTGATTTTATGAGAATGCATGATATAAGTGTGGATGTCGGGAGGGAAATTTTAGGAAAGGGCGCAGGGAAATAACGAAGGTTAAAGGAGGGGATGTCTAAAACTAGTTTTGTAGGTATGGTAGATATTGCAAGAGTGAAAATGATTTTGTTGAGTGAAGAGGAAATTAAACAAATGCAAAAATCAGTGCATGAGAATAAGTATGTTAAGAGAGAGTGTGTTAGAGGGTGTAAGAGTAGGGAGTTGGCTGGTCTGAGTTAGAAAGTGTATAAGCGAAGTGCTAAGAGATTTGTTGTATAACAAAGGTATAGTTTATTTTGCATCAGGAAGGAATGTGGGATGGGGAAGTGTATGTGCCAGTGTTTCTGAAGATGCAGCCGTGGTATGTGTTTATTAGTGCATGATAGGTTTGGGCATCTGGGGAAAAATAAATTATGGAATGTATGGAGAGAGAGATTGTATGTGCCTGGATTGAATAAAATTTGTGCAGATGTAGCGTTATGTGTGTGGACTGTCAAAAGGTAGATATCAAAGTGTGCATGTGAATCCACCTGTTATGTATTGCAGATGAAAGAGTTATTTGAGATGGTTGTGATTGATTGTGTGTGCGTTGCCTGTGACTACTAGAGGACATGTGGGAAATGGTTGTAATGGTAGATCATTTTGAGTAAGTTTGCATATGCGTAGCGATTCGAACAAAAGAGGAGACTGTAGCGAATGGTGGGCTCATGATACTGCCCGGTAATGTTATGTGTGCAAAACGACGCGAATGTTGGAGTGACAATGTGGCCTGAATTGTTGGATGGGGAGTTTGAGCAACATGTTGCGTGATTGAGTGATCGAGCATGTGTACTCTCGCTGTATATGCCCAAAAGCAATGGATTCATGAACGACGGTGAGAACGTTGACGGAGATATTATGTATGATGAGGAATGTGATATTGATTGGGATGTAAATGTTGGGCGAGCGTTGTGGGTATACAGCACACCGTGCATAATTGTATTGGTATGTCTCAATAAATATGTGTTAAATTTTGAAGATAGTGAGACCAAATTAGGTATATCCCAGAATGATAAGGGGTATGGAAGAAGGTGCATGAGAGGTTTGAAAGTTACAAGGTGGGTGAGAAAGTGTTGAAAGAAATAATCGAGAAAGGAAGTGCAGTTGAATGTAAATAAAGTGCGTGAAAAATTTGAGGTCCGTATGAAGTGTTGGAAGTTGGTCCCAGTGGGCTTGAGATTTATGTTATAGGGGAAGTATGTGTAGATGGTAGTGTGAAATACTAGCGCATCATAACCAATTGCATAGATGGAAGGATGTAACGGAATATGTGAGAGAGAATGGGGTGTATAAATGGTTGAAATCGAATGTGGGTGAACCAAGTATGCATGAGAGCTTGTGTATGGAGGATCAGCAATTTGTTTTAGATAGAGTATGGTAAAACGTAAGAAAGGGAAGAATGTAAGTGAAAGGAATGATCGTAAGTTGTGTGATAGGGTGTGAGTGCCAAAGTGAAAATGAGTGATAAAGCGTGTAATACGGATGAATGGGGTGATATGAATAGGACGTGCCTATAGCATATGGGGTTTGATATAACTGAATTGATGGACGTGTAGTAAGTGAACGTTGGAGGTGAGCGAAAGTGTAAGAGTAAGAGAGCGTAGCAGTAATCTGCAGTGATTGAAAGCATGGAATGAATCTGCAAGAATTGCAGAAAGGTCAATGAGCTTAATGGGATGGATTAGTTGAAGAATTGGGGAGGTATTTGGGGAACGAAAGTTAGAGGGTATAGATGAGATTGTGAGATGAAATTGAGAGTGGTAGTACGAAGACGATAGCGTGAATCTGAGAGAGAAATGGAGGAGAAAATGTGAATCTGAATGTTGCTGGAAGAAAGTGATTCTGAGAGAATGATTGCCCGCGAACGTGCCGTTCTAGAGGACCTGCTAGTGACATCCATAGGTGTTGCGTAAAAGGCAAATTTAAATGCAGTGTGAAAAGTGTTGGTTGGGAAATGCTAAAAGGGGGAGAATTGTAGAGGATGAGGAGTTTTTATTAGCATTTCAACGTTCGTGTGTGAGAGAGAGAGCAGTGTAATTGTCGTTAGTGAGTGTTTCATTGTTGGAAGAGGATGAGGTCGTTGGTTTGTTTACAGCGCTGTCTGTCTGTGGAATATGTGGAAGGATTTTCGGTTTTTGGAGTGAGTCTTGAGTCAAATGAGCTTGCGCGGTCAGTCGCTTGGTCTTGGACAGTTTTTGTGTGCTTTTTGAGAGTTGTTGGTTTTTCTTGTTAGTGTGCTGTTTCTTGTTGTGTATATATGTCTATCATCTTTTTTATGTTTCCTTGTTTTGTTTGTGTCTTTGTGTGCTGTGTTGGCGACCGTGGACACTTTACCCATCTTCCAACAACGAGATCAGGTGAGTGTTTTGTACTATTTTTTGTGGTTTTGAATTCCATACAGCTGGATCAATGCTCACAATTGGCTCGTTTGGTGCAGCTCTGCCCAGCCCCGCCCCGTTTTTCCAACGGATTTCTCTCTCAACTCATTTGAGTGAACTTTCTGCTCTTCCCAGGAAAGTGCTTTGCCACGGCGCAAGTGCTCTTCTTCCCCCATGTGGCAATAATCTCCTTCGGTTGGTTATTGCTCACGGTCCACTTCTCCTGCTGGTCTTACTTCTTCCAGTTGCGATCCCTCATTTTTTGGAGATTTGTCATCCCAAGCTGGACTGCAGCTCACAATGAATAATCTTCATCACTCGCAACCCTTGCAGTTCCCAGGAGGCCGAGAGTTTCAGGGGCCGCCACGGTCCTTGCTTGCGAGAGCATTCTCGACCAGATGAATACTTTTCTTCGGACAAGGAGTTCATTCAGGTCGAGACACCAAATTTCTCCCCTGCCACGACAGAGTACGAATTCTCCTTGCCTCTGAGGGTCTTGCAGACTGCAGGTTGCCCTGACTCTGCCTCACCTGGACTGGGTTCTCTCTCTGCTTCTCCTTGCTGTGAAGGGTATTCTCTTCCACAATGAGAGGCAGCGATCTTGGAGGGTACCTGCTGGTTTCCTTCAGGCAGTCTCCTGATGGATCCACGATCCTTCACTTTTAGGGTTTCTCTCCTCGGATATGACCGTTTCTGGAGAGAACCCTGTCTTCTGGAGACTGGGCCTGTCCGGGGGTGGGTCTTCCTATACCAGATGGCAATCTGAGGGCAATTCTGGTGCAAAGAAGGAGGACTTTGTCCTAATTCGAATCTCCGGTTTCGTAAGTCCCAAGTTGGTTCTGCATTTCTCTTTCAGAGATTTGCCAGATACTGCGGTAATCAAGGTTCGTACCATGGCACTGCCTTGTCCTTTGGACAGTGGCCAAGGCCTTTGGGTCATAAGTCATCTCAGCTTGACCTTGAGTTCAAGCCAGCCCCCTCAACTCCTAAGAAGATCGCGGAACAAATAGCCCTCTTCTTCCCTTCTGGGAAAGTGTGCATAACTGTGTTTCTTTCCACCCTCTTTTCCATAAGGGAGGAGGGAAGAAGTGAAGAGAGAAAGAAGTGTTGACCGGGAAGAAGTTCTCCTACTGCAGATGCTTGGATGAAATGATACTTATCAAGTCTCTGGAGCTGGCAGCAACATTGCCGAGACCTGGGAATGGATTCCTTCAGGAGAAGTATCTACTGTATTTCCCTTAGGTCTATGCAATTCTTTTCATCAAACTTCCATCCCGCTTCCTCTCCCATGCTCCCGATTTGGGGAATGCCAGCCCGGCTAGAGCTAATCGTCTCAGTATCCTTTCATCTTGCAGAAGCTTCCCCATGGTGGAGAATGGAGGTCTGCTTCCATTCCTGCATCCTTCTTTTCTCTTCAAAGTATGAGGAAAGAGTTAGGCTAATGCTTGATTGAAGGAACCTTCGAATATGCTTGCATATTCCCCTCATGTCGTGTGTCTACTTCTAGATTCACCGATCGTGGAATAGGCGCACACCGGTAAGACTTTGTCTTGAAGGTGTGTGACCGAGACGATTAGTACCTTCTCATCAATATCCTGCACTCAAGGCAGCCTTTTGGCCTTTCGAGAATTCAGGATGAGTTTTGCAACACTCACTGGTTTTGTTGAACAACAAAACCACAGTAGTGGCAGTCGTCGACAAACAAGAGGTAATCGTTTTTTCCTCCCTTTTCATCTGTCAACATTTTCAGGTACTCGAGTGTTCTATAGCGCACTCGATAGCTCAATTAGCCAGACGCATTCCCGGCCTCGGGTTTTGAGTGATCGGGACAGAACGTGCTCTTCACTCTTTTCCTCACGAAGATTCACAAAGAGACTGCTCAACTGAGAGATCCTTACCATCTTTCTGTTGCCTCCTTGCACAACAAAGTTGGTAGTTTCCTTGCTCCTTCGTACCAGACCCAGGGGCCACTACGGTGAGGCATGCTGTCTTCCTGGGAAAAATCGATATCTACGTTTTTCTCTCCGTATTTGTCTGTTTTGCTGAGGGGTTCAAGCATTGCTCACCCCCGAGTTACAGACAAATGCTGGAAGATTTCGCTTTCACCCGACCAGTAGCTCTGCTTCATCAAGAAGAGTTCTGTTGACCGAGGCCTCCTGCAGCAGCTACACAAGAAGCGGTTCTTGAGGCAGTACATCCCTGTGTTCAGGATCAGAGACTTCAGCTTTCCTTGCAATCATAGGCTTTCTACGAGCCGGCAGCGGATATAGCTGGATATCTTGAAATCTTCTGCAACACTGTCCCAGGGGGACTGGATCCGCCTTCACTGGTGGGTGTTGGATGATGGAACGTCTTCTTAGGCCAGAGTCAGTCATGGACTTCTGTCTTCTTCTCCGCCGAGGGCTGCTTCTCCCCCTTTCATATGTGAAGAACGTAGGCCCTTGTAACCACCTAGTCTTCTATCTGAAGTAGCCTTCTTCTCCTCAGTCGAGATTTAGCTACAGATGAGAAGCTTCTTCGGTCTTGCTGTCCCAGGAAGTGTTCCCTGGGTAGCATGTGACTCTCGTTTAGGGTTCCTGTCCCATGCTCTGCATGCGCCCTTACAAGAGTCATCGGATAGAGATGTGCCCTCTTAGGACCATCTCTTATCTCGCTCCAGCCTGGGCATAGAAGATGGAAGAACAGGTGAAGAGGATGAATACCTCGACTCCTTCTCGGATGTCATAAGTGGACTCTGAATCCATCGGCATCATTTGTCGGGTTCGAGTCCTTCTTGTTCCCCTTCTCCTTGGACATTGTATCAATGATACTCCTCCTCGCTCTTGCAACCAGGAGGAGTAGCCCAGGTGTGCAGAACTCCAGTCAGTTTGAGAGACTCACTCAGATTCCTCCCTCCAACCAGTGAGTCTCCTAATGTGTGGACTGATGGTTTGTATATCATGTCAGGAACAATACAATTTGAAAGGTTGTATTTTTCCTAACTATACTAACCTGAGGTCCTTCACATTACATTTTATGCCCGCCTCATGCCACCCCCTCAATCGGACCTGGATCAAAAGGCAACTGGAATGTTTGCACATCCAGGCAGGCGTGGTAT
This sequence comes from Macrobrachium rosenbergii, assembly GCF_040412425.1. Taxonomy (NCBI): domain Eukaryota; kingdom Metazoa; phylum Arthropoda; class Malacostraca; order Decapoda; family Palaemonidae; genus Macrobrachium; species Macrobrachium rosenbergii. The sequence goes on from NC_089752.1 coordinate 25,258,782, forward strand.
TCCCCGCCTACCTGGCGGTGGCCACTGCCTAACCACCTTGCTCAAGAGGTTAACGGCCATTTCCAGCCTACACTGAAAGTAATTCCTAATGTAAAGGACCTCAGGTTTGTATAGTTAAGAAGAATACAATTTACTTTCAAAAATTGTTATTTTTTTAAGATAACTTTGAAATTATATTGATAATATAATTTCAAAGATTAATACAGTAGTAGGATAATAATTTAAGGTATATTTGATTTAGATGATACTTTAAGTATACATTTGGTATTTGAACTTTATAAGCATTTTTGGGGGTGGGTTAGCAAGTATTCGCGGATTTTAACTATTCACGGGTGGGGGTCTGGAACGCATCCCCGCAAATACAGGGCGTTTACTGTAATGCGTTTAGACCAACGAGAATCTATCTTTTAACAAAATTAGAAGTTAATGGTAACCCAGGTGGATTTCAAGCACTATTATCATGTGTGTAACTGTAGAATCTAAGTTAGATAATTTTTTTTTTCCAGATATCAAGATAATTTAAGACAAGGATGGATGATGAAGGTTTCTTGGAATGTACTCAAGCTCTACCAGATGACTGGGATGGTGACAGTGATGGTGAACCACATGAGCAGCCAGAATTGGTAAGTTTATTTATTTCAAGAAGTAAATGAACTTGAAGTTGCTTTTTTATAAATAGGAAGCAAGCTGTACTGGTAGAGTATTAGTTCCTATGGGGATACAAACTGTAGTCTTTTATGAGGACATAACTTCAGCATAAAGTGGTTTGGTGAGAGTAATTGTGATCTGAACGATGGTGCTCGATTCCTTCAAGGAAGTTGGACATGCAGGAGGAGGTGGATACACTGATTTCATGATTGGATAATTCCCTTACTCTTTCATTCATTTTTATATAAGCAACTTACCAAGTAATTACATAGCTATAGTTTCCTCTTGCACGGGAGCTTAAATTAAAAACTTTGTGGGTAACACTTCGAAGTTTAGTGCAGATGACTGGTCTCACCCACTCACGGGAATACCAAGAACGACTTAGCAGACAACCTCAGTCTGTTTCTACAACCTCAGTCTGTTTCTACCGTGCTCGAGTAAACACCAAGTGTCGATGGCAGCTTTGTTCTTAAATTTGCCGGTTGGAAACCAGATTTCGGTGAAGTATTGTCACTAATTATGGGTAGCCTTCAACCCTACAGCTTTCAGGATCAGTATTTTATTGTTTTGTTATTAAGATCTGATTCAATTTTGTCATATTTATTCAAGTTTGTCATATTTTGCTAGGCTATAGTAGCGAATTTGCAGTCAAATGGGTTAGCTACTGGTAGCATGGTTTACTGCGCTACCACCTTTACAGGTTAACATAAACGTAAACATTGCGTTCATTGCCGAAGTAATATTTATGATAATGAATTACTTATCTTCAAGTCTCAGTTGATGTGTTAGGATTTGAGACATGTCTGTGTGAAGATACTCTGTGTACTTCAACTATTGTCGATAAAGGTTAACTTTCCTTCCCCAAATGGCGTAATAACGTAAATATTGTGTTCGCTACCCGTCCGACTTTTTTGATAGTGAATTCATAGCTGAAAGTTTCTGTTGCGGGATGGCCCGAGTTAGAGGGTTAAGATAGAGGTGGCTAAATGTTGGCGTTAATGGTGATAGTGTTGTTACAACTTGCTACAAATTGACTGGGCTTCCCAATCCCAAACCACAACAACCCTCAGTTCACCATTCATAAGCAGAGCTTGGACATGCACAATATAATACGCAAGACTTAATACAGTACAGTACATAACAATCTCAATGTTTGATAGGATTTGAGATATGTCTGTTTGATAGTACCCAGTGTACTTTGAACTATGTCAGTAAAGGTCAACTTTTCCTTTTCTGAGTAGTGTAAAAAAACTTAACATTGCATTTGCTACCTCATTTACCAATTAGCATAATATAACGTAAATATTGCGTTCTCTACCGATCCAATATGTTCAGTAATGAATACATATCTGCAATCTCAAATTATGTTGGTTAGGATTTGAGATATGTTTGTATGATGGTACTGTGTGCTTCATAACATTTGTCTGTAAAAAATTAATTGAACAATTTATTATTACACTCTCCTTTGCAGAAAACTGAAAAGTGTAAGGGCAGGAATGCAGTAGGAGAGAATTCTGCTTAATGTTTTGGTTACAATGAGCTTTAGCAAGAAAACGTTCTCAACAGCCGAGAACAGTGCTCTGGTACTTGCTTTGGCAGTACATATACTAAACAAAGATGACATAAATTGTGAAGAGTTCCACATTCTTTAGCTAATACTAGGAGCGCCCAGTAGCACTCGCCAGCTCCTGAGCTACTATCTCGCCTGGCGCCAACTGCAGAGCACTGGGCACCCACTACTGGGCGCTCGCTCTGCACCCACTCTCAGGCACTCTGCGCCAGTTACTGAGATCCTGTCGCCAACTCTCTCTTAGTGCTGGCCTTCCTGCTTTATTATCCACTTGCTCCCACGCCTGGCTCCCTCACTTCCTTCCCGTGCCATTGCCAGTCTTGTGTCTGGGTTAACAGACATTAACCTTGCAATAATAGTTAAGTGTTGTGTAGTGGAGGAGTTGGCTGCTCATCCCTTGATACTCCTAGACAAAGGTCACTGTCAAGAGCCCCATGCACCACGGAGGAGGCATACCAGAAGTCCAAGAGAGGTTGGGGTGTTTACACACGGGTAGTCCCCTCCCTGTAGTTGAGACTGTTGCTGGTCCCAGGCATCGACAGACAGCCACTGGAGAGGCGTCTTACTGGATGTGTAGTGAAAGGGTAGCTATCCTGCCCCTCAGATCTCCTAAACGCAGTCCCCTGTCAGACTCCCATGCACCAGGGAGGAGGCATACTGAGGTCCACGGGAGTCCGGAGGGGTTTGCCCCTGGGTAGTTGCCCTTCAGTCGAACCTGCTGTCCACAGGTGTTGATGGACAGCCATTATAAAGGTGTCCATAGAGATGTACTTTTTGAAGTTTTGCTAGCCTTCAGTTAACTCTTTCACTGCAAAACTTCCAATTATGCTTTGTTAGCCATTGGACTTCTTTGCTGCAAAGCTGCCACTTAAGTAGCAGATGCTCCTGGCTATACCGCCACGTTGCTACAGGTTAAGTGGAGGCATGCAGAACACCAGTATTGGCACCAAGCAGAACATAAACTCCCGAGCTTCCAATAGCGCCCGAGCACCCTATAGCGCCAGAGCTTGTCTTCAAACAGAGCTTCCAGCACCAGTTCTTGTGTATCTGGCTCCAGCCTACTACTGGCTGACACCAGTCTCTCTTTAGCTCGACTCCTGTCTCTTCTAAGAACAGACTGTTGTTCTATTTTGAGCGCAATTTCCAGTTGAACGCCTAGCTCCGGTCTTCAAGCGGCTGACTCTAGTCTCTGATCATTGGGTGTCCTTCAGTATCGGACTCTCTCCTTTGAGTACCATACAACTGCTCTCAGGCTGTTTTGTCACTTTTCAGCCTGTTCCAGATGGGCCGAATTGCTCCCTTTCGACAGCAATTAGTGTCTCAAAGCACTGTCCTTTGCAGACAGGGACTTATGTGTACAAATTTATGAGCTTCTTGAAGAAGGCTGTCACCTCTACAGGGAGTTGGGAGTCCGACTAGGTTTTTAAGGGAGCAAGACAAGTGTTTTTTGTCCTTCCCTCCCTCTGGTGCTTAGACGGAATTAGTCAGATTTTAGTTTTTAACCAAGTACAGTTCCGCATATGTAGTCAGTCTGTACGAGGTGTCATCGAGTCCACGCAAGGCGTTATCATACTAACAAGTCAATCCAGCCCTGATGGCCATGTATCTGTGGCTGTCAAGTATCGGCAGGGTTGATAACTGGACCACTTAATTGTCTCAGACCTGTCCTATGAGAGTCTTCCAGTGGGAGAATTTAGGCTTCGATATCTACGGCATAAGACTTCTCTCAAGTCCTCAATCTGTTTGCTTTTGTCTTCCTTTCTGATCATGAACTTCAGCTTGTCCCACAAAACCAATTGGGACAAAGAATGATAACCATAACCAGACTCCACTGTTTTTTCCCAAGATCTGGTTTTAATTCGGACCTACGGTGGCATCTGTCCGAATTTAGACTTTTGGAAGAAGTCCCTTATCATGAGACTAGTCTTAGACTGCTTCTCAGTCCTTGTTCTAGTAGAGGGAGCCTGCTCGGGGAACAGGAAAATTACCGGGACATGCCCCTGGGGGAACGAACCTTCACATTTATGCCAGAGAGCTGAGAGCTATTCCCATAAGACTTCAGTTCTTCTCGACCCTCACTCACTCGTAGACTGTGGTCACAGTCCTTACTTTTTTACATTAGCTCTTACCACCAAGCAACAAGAGGGTTTTTCTACAGATGATAACTCGAGTTTTTTTCTAGTCCAATTGGAATTTCTGGCAGTTGAACTGAGCTGTCAGCAACTCACTCTTACTCTCCAGTGGACCTTGAATCCCCTGAACTGTCGGGTTAGGCCAATCTTGACTGTCTGCCTCCTTAAAGGAATCTTCTAGTCTGGGCAACAGACACCTTACTGCAAGATCATTCCAACCTGGACCTGTAAGCTCTACCACCGTTCAACATGGTCAAGGGAGGGCTGAACTTTCTCAGGCTTGTCAGAACATTATGACGTTCCTCGTAGCCCCATTCTGAACCATCATTTATGGTTCCCAAATTGCTATGGTTGATTGGTGAACTCTCCAAGAATCCTTCCGCTATTCGTTTCTTCTCGAACAACCTCATTTCAAGAGACACCACCACGGGTGGTACGCTGTTACGCAGACAGGCTTTGGGCTGTCCGGTTGCTTGTCAGGATAGCGGGGCTTTTTTCAGGGGTGCTACAAGAGACATTTGAAAGATGCAGACTCCATCGTATAGCTCAGCCTACCAATCTAAGTGAACGATGTTCCGAATTTGGTGTCTCAGACTCTAAGTTTCTTATGAGACAGTTATGACTCAGTGGCAGCATTGACTTTTATCAGAGAGGATATAGGATCTCTAATGTTTCTCTTTTTAGGGATATCGAGCTGTGTATGACTCAGTAATGCAGTTTGCTCATTTACCTTGGGGGTTTTAATTGAGAACGAGGACCCTTTCATGACCTGGAACCGTTCTCTTCTCTCAAGGACTTAGTGGAAGAGAAGACGGTCTTGACAGCCAGGGACAATGCTCCGAGCTGCCAGGAGCTCCCTCCAGCCTGAGCCTTTACCTCATCTGACTTCCAGCTCACCTGGTGCCAACTCTGCCCTGAGCTCCAAAGAGTGCCCTTCAGCTCCTGACCAATTAGTTATCTGGCATCCAGCCCAGCTGGCACCACCTACGTCCTGGCACCAGCTCAGTACTCCCAGTGCCTGGCACCAGCTTCCGATCGTCTGGTGCCAAATCTCCCCACATTCTTGACGCCCAGGAGGCCATTCATAACTTTTAGTGTTCTGACAAGAACCCTTTTTTTCGCCCTCTAAGAACGCGTTGTTCTTCTTCATGTACAGACTTGGTCTGTGAGACCATTCTTAGTTTCAGGAGAGCATTATGCCTACTTTTAAGTGAAAGCTAAAGGCATCAGAACAACTTCTATCTCATTACCCTTCATGTATAGATGCCCCTTATGTCCATTCTACAATCGACCTACTGGAAGTGTAATAAATTTTTGCTTTGCACCTCTTCAGAAAAGTTTCAACAGTATTAAAAATTTTTTGCAGTACCTTGTGATTATTAGTAACTGGCTTGGCATCATGCAAGGAAGCACAGGATTTTCTTCTACTATCTCTTCACCTTGTACAGTAGTAAGGTGCCAAGTTTTGTGAGAGCCGGGGGTACACTGTACCCCCGGCTCTCAGTGGATGGGTCGTGGTCTTTACTTCAGTGCAGGTGACAGTGTTATCTGGTTGCTTTATTGTGGTACTGCACTCAGGGCAAGGGCACTTTTTGAAGTTTTGCCAGCCTTTGGTTAACGCCTTTGCTCTAAAACTTTCTTTATGCTTTACTAGCCATCAGATTTCTCCTACGCTGCAAAGCTCCCACATAAGTAACAGAGGCAGTTTTCTACTGCAGGCTCTCCTAACTTATAAGGAATGACAAGCATTGTTTTCATTGCTAGCATGTTTTTCTATTTCAGATTCATTATATGTCTTTTCTCCCTTAGACCACTGTCATCCCTTTCCCCAGTCCACTGTGAATGAGATTGCTTTGGACCTCCAGAAGTCCAGGCAGGACCTCTTGGCACAGTCAGCGAGACATCCAAAGGAGTCAGTCTCCTTTGGCACCAAGTCAGTCTCTCCTCTCCATCCTCAGCCCTTTCATGGCAGCAGGCAGACGTTCCAGTCTATACCTCGGTCGAATGTTCGCTTCTCAGCCAGGACAGTCAAGAAGACCTCCTCCAAGCCTTCCTCCTGGAAGTGAAGACACAGTCCTCCTTGCTCCTGTAGGAGCCAGACACCTCCTTTTTTTGGGAGAGTAAGGGGAGCATAACAATGAATCGTGGTGTTCTTAGGGAGGGCTACTCCATCCCGTTCAGGGAGTCACCCTCTTTGGTCAATACTCCCATCATATTAACTGCCTGCTCTGTACGCTCAGAGAAGCATTCGGCCCTTTCGGGAGAAGTTGCTTCCCTCCTCAGAAAGAGAGCTGTAAAAGTGGTGGAGGATATACAGACAGAAGGGTTTTACAACCATCTTTTTGTAGTCCCCAAGTCATCAGGGGGTTGGAGACCTGTCGTTGATATCAGTGCCCGAAATTTCTTTTTCCAGAAGACAAAATTCAGGATGGAAACGAACCAGACACTCCTGTCACCCATTCACCAGAGCGATTGGATGGTTACCATTGACATGCAGGACACACTTCCATGTTCCCATCTATCCATCCAGACTCCAGGAAGTACCTCAGGTTCATATTCCAGGACAGAGTTTTTCAGTTTCGAGCTCTGTTCTTCGGTCTCTACAGCTCCTCAAGTTTTTACTTGGGTTCTCGCCCCTTTAGCAAAGCGGCTCCACCTTATGAGTATCATTATCTCCCTGTATGTGGACTATTGGCTTCTTCAATCCCCTTCGAAGGAGAAGTGCATGGAGGACCTACAGAAAACCCTTCTCCTAGCTCAAGAATTAAGATTACTAGTCAACATGCAGAAGTCCCAGCTGACTCCAACACAGGAAATTCTTTATTTGGGAATGATGATCAACTCTCAAAGTTTTCAGGCTTTTACGTCCCCCAAGAGAGTCGAATCCTGCCTGCAGAAGGTACGCAGCTTTCTCTCTCTCTCTCTCTCCTGTCTTGTTCAGCCAACCAGTGGATGAGCCTTCTAGGAATTCTAGCTTCATGCACATGAGGATGCTGCAATTTTTCATGAGAGCAAGCGGGGCCAGGAGAGTTCATCTGAACTCATTTGTGTTTCCCATAATTTCTCATAACAAAAAAGATCAAGACAGACCTGCAATGGAGGTCTGAAGAAAGACTTTTGGAAGGAAAGTCTCTCCTTCCTCTGAGCCCTGACCTAGACTTCTACTCAGGTGCTTTGGACCTAGGTTGGGGAGCTCTTCTAGGAAGCATGTAAGTTTTCGGGATATGGTCTCTGGAACAGACAAAAGTGCACATCAACGTCAGGGAATTGAAGGCAATTCATTTGGGCCTTCAGTCCTTCACGACAGATTTTCAACAAGACAGTGATGGTCTACTCGGACAACACCGCCCTGTCATATATCAAGAAGCAAGGAGGGACTCACTCTTTCTCCCTCTGCGAGGCAACAAGGACCTCCTGTGGACAGAACAGAATCGGACCAGGATCTTCACTTGTTTCATTCAAGGCAAATTAAACATGCTGGCAGGCAAGCTGAGCCATTGCAAACAGGTCCTCCCTGCAAAATGGACTCTAGATCCACTGGTATGCTCCAATCTGTGGAAATTGTGGGGAAAACCAACCCTAGACCTGTTTGCAACTTCTAGGAATCATTGCCTTCCACTGTTCTGTTCTCCAGCCCTAGACCCTCTGGGATGGGTGACAGACACCATGCTTCAGGACTGGTCGAACATGGACCTACTGATCTGTAAATTGTTCGCAAAAAATTTTTTTTCATCGGGAAATATTCACTAACTAGTGTATTTTGATGTGATTTTCATGACTAAATACATTTTTTATGATAAAAAAATTATTTACTAATTTTCAAATATTAATAATAATAATAATAATAATAATAATAATAATAATAAAAATAATAATAAAAACAACAACAATAATAATAATAATAATAATAATAATAATAAACTAGTTTTCTCCCCTCCATTCAGGACGGACCAGACCTCATTAAAGCAAAGATAGATGCTCGGAATCGATACTATTGAAATAGTAAAATTATATTAAAGTACTATTGAAATTATATTAAAATGATATTAAGTGTTTCAGAATGATAGTATGAGCATATTTGGAGGGTACATTTTATGATAAAATAGTGATTTACGGTACATACTAATTTTCAGTTATTAATATTAAGTTTAATAAGTTTAGATAATTATTAAATAAAAATAATAATTGTTCCTACACAAATACAAACCCTTGGTCCTTTACATATGGGGGATACTTTTGGCGTAGCTGAACTGGCCGCTAAAGACTTACAAGGCATGTGTTGGCATTACTACCAGCTGGGCATGTGGGTTGGTAATAATGGGAAGCCCAGGGGACCAACCGCCCAGCTTCACGCATTCACTTTACTTTCCGGCCTCATCTGAAGTGGACGTGTTTCCTGACTCTCTGCTTGGACTTTCCTGAATGCTAAAGCTTGAACCTTTTCACGGTGTGTTTGGTCCTGTTTTCATTTTGGCTTGTTCCCCTGTATAACTGTGCATGTTTGTAATATGGATGATCTTTTACAAACCCATGACTTGGGTAAGCCTGTGCGCCAGATTTGCTCTGGCAAGGACAAGAAATGTGGCGCCTTCCATTTATGATCGAGAATCTGACCCCACCCCCTTTGCTTAAAATGCCATAGAAGGGGCAAGACCCTCCTGGTGTACTGTTGATGACCCTGTGATGTGTGTGGGCTTTGGTCCCAGGCAGTGGATGGTACTTTCGAGGCCCAGATACAAACGGAAGGAATCTAAGGCATCGGAGGGGCTGTCTTCGGCTCCTTCGACTCCGATAGTTGTTAATCCTTCTCAGTCATATCTGAGTCCCGATGGCCTGCCCTTACTGCCCCTGTTGGAATCTATCTCCCTTCCCCTGTGTCTGCATCCGCAGTCACAGAGGAGGCGAGATCAGTCGACCTAGCCTACACTCCACTCAGTTCTCTCCCTCACCCAGAGTCCCTGATCCTTGGGTTAGGGGGGGAACCCCTGCCCACTTTGTCTTCCTCAGTTTTGGTTTCTGTGCCGGGTTTGAGTCAGGCGTGGGAGTCTCTCGGGATGGTTGGCAACCCTGATCTTCCTTCACTCCTCGAGCATATCAGCTCTGCTGCGTGGGCGGGAGCACTGCTCCCTCCCCCCCACTACTCACACGGTGGATGTTCTCACGACCACCACCGTCACTGCTGTGCTGCCGAGGAGCATGGTAACTTCGGTGGGAACTCATCACGCATATGGTGCGGTTCCTACCGCTGCCATCTCAGTTTCGACGCTGGCTGGTCTGGACTGTTCGGTCACTCCGCCACCTCCCGACTACGCTTTCACACCTCCTGCCTCGCTTCCACCGTTACCCATGCCGACTTCGGACTGCCCAACGTTCCCTGCGTCTCCTATTGTTCCTACCAATGGACGCTCTCAGCACGAATCACCTCAGCCGGTTGCTCCTGCTGCTGTCCCTGCCCCAGTTCCCGTTGACCCCTGGTCTGTCTTCGGTAAACTGGGGGATGCGGTCTTGTCTCTGCTTGATAAGAAGAAGAAGCGTGCTTGTCAACCGTCCCCATCTTCGTCTTCCTCTTTGTCATCGTTGTTGTCATCCTCCTCTTCGTCTTCGTCTACTTCTTCCGCTCCCTCTTCTAAGTCCAATTGGGCTAGGAAGGGGAGGGCAGTCCCTCCCCCCTCTAAGAAGACTCACTCTTACAAGGGGGCGCAGTCTTCCCCTCAGGAAATGACTGCTGGTTCTCTCACTGAGAAGGGCACCTCAGTACCCTCCTCAGACCGTTCGGGGGCTTCGTCCTCCCGGACTGGTTTCATTTCAGCACCTCCCAAGCGAGTGTTGCCGAAGGCACGGTCTCCTATGGGAGACCGCGCAGTCTCAACTCCCGTTGCAATTTCGAGCACGGAACGGGAGAAAGGGAAGAGCCTTTGGGCTTCTCCTCCACCCAAACCGTCGCCCTTGCCCAAATCGGACAAAGGTTCGGCGGGGAGGGTGTCCAAGGACAGCTCGTCCCCAAAGACGTCGGGAGGAACCATGAACGGGTCCCCGCAGCCTTCTTCGTCTGTTCCGACGCTGAAGAAGGCTGGAACGCGCCCAGATGATAGGGATAGCAGCCTCCAATTGGCAGTCCGTGCTCCTGTGTTGGTCTCCTCTGCACACCCCAGTGTAGAGGCCTGTCCAGTGTCGGAGTGTGGATCGGCTGTGAGGAGACCGTCCCCTGATCGTCATGATGGTCGCTCGCCCAGACGAGCAAGTCCGTCTAGGCCCTCTCACAACCCTCCACTGCAGGTTGGAGATCGTGAGGGGTCCGTCGCCTCCAGCTGGGTATACCAGCAGCTGCAGCGGGTAGTGTTAGCTCTGTCTCTCCCACCCTCAACTTCCTCGGGATTACTCCGGGAGACAGGGGTCGGGTAGGATTGCTGAGGCTGAGGCCCGCGGGCAATCCAGCTTCAGGCATCGTCCGCCTTCCTCACCCAGGTGAGCGAGAGGTCGACGCTCTCTGTGTACGCAGGCAGAGAGACGGCGTCTGTCTCGGCTCTCCCCTCACCGGATGAGGCCTTTCAGATGACCTGCCTCGAGGTCTTCTTCCGGAGAGGTCCGGACACCGGAAATGCAGAGGGCTTTTGTAGTAGAGGTTGCTGTTGCGCCTGATCTGCCTTTGCAACGTCTGGAGAACCGCTTCAGCTCTGGAAGAACGTGTTGTCCAGGCTGGAGTAGTTCTACACTTCTCTAAGAGGGAGCCCAAACCCTCTCTTGGTCTATCGTGGTCTCCCTTGGCGGACAGTGTACTCCAAGCAGGTGAACGACTTGCCCTGGACCATCGTCTTACGCCCGGCCGACCCATCCCACCAGCTGTTACCCTCTCTCTCAAGGCAGAAGTACTACGTTCCATCGGAAGGTGCACTGCAGTAGAAGGTCATGGAGCCAGGACTGACTCGTTTAGCACCTGGTGTCCCTTGGCTCAGCTGGCTGGAAAGCAGGTGCTTCTCTCAAGCTGAGCTGAACGCTTTGGAGGTACAGCTCTGTCTGCCCCTCAGCGATCTCTTGGCTCGACAACTGGAGCCTTCAGCGTTGTCAAGAATTGCATCTTTGTCTGGTGCAGGCGAAGACCGACCTTCAGGGTCTTTGCAGTCTGGGGGTGAGGCTTTCTCCTTATAACCCACCAGGACGGCAAACCTCTGAAGCGAACCTGGTACTGAAGAGAAGGAGGCGGTGTTATCCGGATCTTCAGATCAGTGGAATGCCGGCTGCAGTTTCTCTGCGAATGGACCCGTTCTGGACTCCCTCCTCTTCCCCAGGGGAGAGGTGGATGCTGCGGATGGACAAGAGAAAGGCCGACAGTGACTCTCTTGTCCATCAGGCAGCGAAGAAAGGTGTTGCGCAGCCCTCTTGTTCTCGTCGGTCGGTGAACCAGGCTAGCACCCCAGCCCCGGAAGTCTGATGCTCGACAGGCGCTGATGGTAAAAGTCCAGTCCTCTGCTTCGCCCACGGAAGGAACCGCAAGGTCCTTTTTCGCCAACCTGTTCCCCAAGAGGAAAGGTAAGGCAAAGAAGAAGAGGGAGGGGGCTCAACTAAGGCGGTGAGCCCCTCAGGTGCTGCCGCCAGTTGGGGGTGCCTATCAAGCCAGTGGGCAACGTGGGCAGCCGACACGGAGCGGAGACCTGGGTAGGGATGTCCCTGGGAGGGATATTCTTTTACCCTTCGAGTCTGTCTTCCTCACCAACACTCTGTCCAGTTCCCATCTTATCTCAAAGACCCTGAAGAAACAGGCCCTTCTTCAGGAGGTCAAAACTATGTTGGAGAAGCTTTATCGAGTCGTCGAGATCGTGGGTCCCTAGGCCTCTACAGCAGGATCTTTCTGCGGAGAAGCTTCGGCTGGAAGCCAGTGATCAACCTCTCCCCTGAATCATTTCCCCGCTTGCCAGACACGGTTCAAGATGGAGACGGGGCGATTTCAACATGGGCCATCAGGAAGCGACTTCAGTTGACAAATGATTTGATGGATGTATACTTCCAAGTGCCAGTTCATCCATCGCCTCAACGGGTTCCTTCGCTTTGTCCTCAACGGAGTGGTCTACCAATTCAAAGTTCCCTGTTTCGACTGTCGATCCACTCGCAAGTGTTCACGAGTGTTCACCCTCATTTCAGTATGGGCCCATTCGCATCGGGATACGCCTACTGCGTATCTCGACAATTGGTTGATCCTGGCAAGCTCCCGCTTGCAGTTGCTACAGGACAGAGATCATCTCCTCGAAGTTGTGTCACTAACTGGGTCGTGATCAACTTCCGAAGTCGGATCACCCCCCAAACAGAGGACTCGTAATCAGGCATGCTGATCGCACACCGCAGCAAGCAAAGTCTTTTCCTTCTCCCCAGGCTGGATCAGCACGTTCAGGAAGGTGGGAGGCAAAGTTCCTGGCGCAACAGGACCAAACAGCTCAACAATGGCAGAAGTCGGATTGGCCAAACCCGTTGTCCTTGGAAACTCGTTCCGCACGGTCAGCTCCACCTTCGGTCTCTCCAGTGGAGACTGAGGGGACTTCTGGGATCGGTCTCGGGGCCCAGTCAGTTCTCTATCCCTATCCTCAGGGAGATGAGGGACGATCTCTACCTGTTGGTTGGACGACAGGAACCTCTGCATGGGGATACCTCTATCTTCTCGTCCTCCAGACATCCTTCTCTTTTCAGACACATCGAGGGAGGGCTGGGGTGCACACCTGGAAGAGTTGCTGACTTAAGGTGTGTGGGACCAACACAACAGGCACCTTCACATCAATGTCCTGGAGATGAAGGCAGCGTTCTTAGGTCTTCCCAATGCTTCCAGGACCGTTTGATGGGACATGATGGCGTTAATGGTGACAACACGAAGCAGTGGTGGCATACGTCCAACAAGCAAGGGGTCTTGTCTCCCGCGCTCTCCACGAGTTGACGCTGCAGGTGCACCAATGGGCAGTCGCCCACTCTCTGGAGCTGTCAGCCAGGTACATTCCAGGCAAGAGGAATGTTCTAGCGAACATGCTCAGCCGTGGGGGTCAGGTAGTGGGGTCCAAGTGGTCCCTCCATCACAGTGTGGCAGACAGGCTCTTCAACCTGGGGGGCGTCCAAGAGTGGGCCTGTTCGCCACCCAGTACAACAGTAAGCTTCCAACCTTCTTCTCTGTCGTACTGGACCCGTGGGCACCTGCAGAAGACGCCTTCCAACACTCATGGGACAACCTCTAAGTGTATGCTCTTCACTGTTCTGTCTCCTTCGCCAGTTCAGTCGAGTTCTGTGTCGCATGAACCTTTGAATGATCTTGTGCTTAAGTGTCCAGAGGCTGCTTATCCAGACCTGCTGGCTCTGCTCTCCGAGGTTCCGAGAGAGCTTCCTCTGCACAACCTGCCTTCCGCCCCACGTAGAACGGTACCACCAGGCCGTGGCCTCCTGTCTATTCTCGCCTGGAGTTATCCAATTATCTCTTGCGAACAGAGGCTTTTCTTGCTGGGCAGCGACAGATGGCAAGATACCCTCAGGAAGTCCTCAGCAGCAGCTTACCAGGATGAGTGGCACGTCTTCTATGGTTGGTGTGCGTAGACAGTTATCTCGGGTCGGAGCCACTCTTCAGCAGGTAGCGGATTTCCTCGTCTATCTTCGTCGGGAGAAGCTCTTATCGTTTCAGTGCAAGGGATACAGGGCGGCCTAGCCTTGTCCTGGTTGGAAAGACATCGATATTTCTTCCTCCCTGGAAATATCTTTTGCTGATCAAGAGCTTCGAACGTCTTGCCCACCCAGGAACTCAGGCCCCTGAGTGGGGCGTGTCGTTTTGTGGAGAACCCTGACACCTCGTGCCCCTTATGAGCCACTACGGCCACAGACAGGCATCTGACTCTCAAGACCATCTTCCTACTAGCCCTGGCATCGGCGAAGAGGATTAGTGAATGACAGGGACTTTCCTTTGCAATTAAACACTCAAGGGGGTGGGCATCTGTGACACTCGAATTTGTCCCAGAGTTTGTAGTGAAGACTCAAAACCCAGCGGTCCCTGACGCTCGGCTTGAGTCTTTCACGATCCCATCCCTGAGTGACTTCGTAGACAATGACCCTGTCGAGTTGCGACTCTGTCCTGTATGGGCACTACGGCACTATCTGAAGAGAACATGACACCTCAGGCCTGAGTGTCGGCGACTCTTTGTTAGCACCGGGACCCCTAAGAAGGAGTTGTCCAAGAACACAATCTCTTTCTGGCTTCGTGAGGTTATCAAGAAAGCATATGCAGTGGCTGGGGAGGGCGACACCAGCGCTCTACGCCCCTGTGCTCACGAAATCAGAGGGATTGCGCCCTCTTTAGCATTCAAGAAGAACCTGTCGGTTCAGCAGGTACTGAAGGCCGGTGTATGGTCACGCCAGACCACATTCACCTCTTTTTACCTAGGGGACGTTACCCATCGGTCTTTGGATACCTTCTCCTTGGGGCCAGTGGTGGCTGATCAACAAGTTGTGTAACTTACCCAGCTCCTGTAAAGGAGAGTTGCGTCTTGTCTGTTGTACATGCATGATTGGGCATGAAAAGGTGGTGACTGGCTCTCTTCCCTCCTATCATCCAATCCTTTACTGGCAGGAGTTTAGGCTATACAAGCCTAACCAGACGTCTGACGCAGGTGAGTATCCTAATTCTTGTTGCCTCCAGGTACACATTATATGTAATGTCCTCTTCCCTGCAAGGCAGGGAAGGGTTGGTGGCACTCACTAAACCCATTCTTTATGTTGGTCGTTAGTCCCCGACGTTTCCCAATCACCCCTTATGTGTTTGGGAAGGGTTCTCTCTGGCTTTCACGTCACTGTGTGCTTGTTTACCTACTGTGACCTCACCACAGCAAGGACGGTCTAGTAGACTGGTCTGTGACACCACAGTTCTCACAACGGTGATCACGGTCAGGTGGCCATGTCCTTCTGGCTCTTACCCCAGGAGAACACAAGTTGCGGTTGAACTTCCAGCCATTCAGAGACCTCCACTCAGATTCCTCCCACCGAATCTTGAGTCCCCATATGTAAAGGACCAAGGGTTTGTATTTGTGTAGGAACAAATCGCCTTTTTTAAAAGTAAAATGCATTTTTCCCAACATACAAACCCGAGGTCCTTTAAACGCTTTTAAATACGTGTGGGAAGAACGCCACCAACAACACTGACTAGTGGCGGCCGACCGAAACTCTTTTTCTTTACAAACATCATATGATTCATCGGGTCGGATTCCGGTTTGTTGTTTGAGCTCCATCGCAAAATTTACTCAACATTTCGCGTCAAAATCTGATTATGTTGAGTTCTGGTACTGTTAAGGACCGGGGTTCTACTGTACTTACATTTCATAATATAAACCCTAGAATATATAAAAAAAGGAGTAGTAGATGTAAGCATCTCATCTGCAAGTAGAATGTAGGCCGCAGATGTTCTGAATTAACTGATTGACTGTGAATTGAGCACATTTTAAAGTACAGTAGGATAGGATACAAGAAAAAATTAATCAGATGTAAAATATTGAAATGGTAGCTTTCTTCATTTTCAGACCAATGCTACTCTTGTTTTAATGTCAGATTTCATTTTTGACAAATGCCTGTGGTTAATGTGCAAAATAAATTCTCTTGCTATTATTTTCCTTCTTGTAATGTTTCACTTTTTTATATTACTTTTTTTCACTGGAAATGACTATGGATCTTATTTCCTAATTTACCGGTATTTTCATCCTTATTGGTAGTGCTTTTATAAAACGTTTTCTGTTATAGTTAAGCGGTTTTTTCTTTTGTAAATCTTAGCAATATGATTATTACAAAGATTTTCATGCTGCATATTTCAAGAACATTTAGATGCTTATCTATAAAAGTGCTAATTAGACTTCTACTGTATATGCCATCAAATATAGTAAAAGGCATAAAACAGTCTTGATCAGGTGTCCTCAGTGTTGATTGTAATAAGCTGAGAACCCTTAGTATGGCCTAAGTGTTCCCCAAATGGTATACCAGGCAGTACTCACCTACTGGATTATGGCAATTTCAAGTAGTTTAAATCCATGATTTTTAAGGATAGTAATTTATGCATTCATATGTCATCATATGAACAAGTGACCACAACTATAGTATAGTTGTCATACATAAAAACAATTTCCAAAATAATTATTGTACAGTTCAAGTTGACTGCACTTTTTACCATTATAGTGCAAACTAATCTGTCATATTGAAAAATAATTCAGATTCACAAAAGAACTTATCACAGCCTTTTGGAATAGGTATATGGTGTATGAGAGCAGTGGGGTGTACTTTCATGTAAACACTTAAAGTTATTGAAATATCATTGGTGTGTAAGGAGTACTGTCCTCCCTTGCTAAGATTGATTGAAGATGATAATTGAATTTATGGTGCATACAAGTGACAAACATTGGGAAAAGAGCTACTTTTAATGTACTGTTTTCACTAGACAAATGTTATAAACAAGGTCGTATGAATTCAAGAATTTGTGTGATCTTCTTGAGGAAAAGAAAAAATTACATATGTAGCTCAAAAGTTTGTTTATCAATGAGGAGTCTCATCATGTTTTGTTGTTTGTGAGTACTTGTTTCAGTTGTTTAAATGTTTACAATCCTTGCAGGTGGCTTGGCTTCTTGTGGGTGATACAAAATATGAAGTGTATGAAGGAGAAACTAAAATTGGGAGGGATTCTGCTTCATGTGCAATTGTTCTTTCACAAAAGGTAAGGTCATTTAAAAATATACTACTTAAAAAACAGAGTAAAGTTTTTCATACACATGGAGAACTGTCATCATTGTAAATTTGCCAGAATATTTTAGTAAGCTGTGTAGAGACGAATTAAAAGAACTGACATGACCTCCTACCAGCAGTAAGCTACTCCCATTGGTGTTTATCCATGGGTCACTCAGCTTTGCTGGGATCTGTTTCATGAGAATTACTCTAGATTATTTTTTATTCACATCTTTGTAATCCTAGTTAATAGTTGTTCCTACACAAATACAAACCTTCAGTCTTTACATAGGATTTTGCTTGTGAACGCGAGCTGGAATGGCCGTTAACTTTCAAACAGTGTCATTAGCTGCTGATGGTAGGGGGGGAAGCCCCGCTCACTCATCGGTCTGCACTCCACTTTGCTTTTGACCTCTGTCATGTGAAGACGTCTGCGCTTCTCTGCCCAATTGCCATTTGCTTTCTTTTGTTTTATTTTTAGTTGATATATTTTTGTGTGATTGCTGTTTGTGATATAATTATATACAAACCCCTCAATCACCTTAGCCATTGAAGAGAAAACTACTGGGTTAGGCACTGTCCAGGGAAGGACAGGCTGAGTATTCAGTTTCTCTCTTTTTTTTTTTTTGAGGTTGATCCTCATTTATTACCATTTATTATCATTTGTCCCACCATGACATAAGTGTAATAAGCAATCTAACCCGATTTCTTTTTTCAGTATTGTGGAGGTATAGAGGGATGAATAAATTTGTTTGTATTTAGCATTTCCCAACGTTTTGTGTGTGTGTGAGAGAGAGAGAGAGAGCAGTGTAATTATCGTTGTGAGTGGATTCGGTTGTTGGAGTTCGTTTACTGGCGCTGTCTGTCTGTCGGAGTTTTTCAGTTTTGGGAAGTCTTAGGCAGTTGAGGGTCCAACCTTGAAAGTGAGCAGGAGTTCGTCTGTTTTTTTAGTACCAACATTAATGGTTTCCATGTGTCTCTTCTTTTTTTTCGTTACGTTGTTGGTGGAGAATTAGGTTTAAGTTTTTGTTTTGTGGTTGTGCTGTGATTGGCGACCGTGGACCTTTGGTCGTCTCCAGCAACCGAGGATCAGGGTGAGTGTTGTGTGTTGTTTTGTTTGTGGATTTGAAATTCCGCCACATTATATTTGGCGTAACGTAGGGCAGCTGGTGTTGCAGCTGCAATTGAGATTGGTGGCTGGTAGTGTGACTGGAGGAAAGGATGGAAGAGGAACTGGTGAGGTTGAGAGAGGGAGGAATCGTGGTTGAGGGTGAGAATGAGAGTTGAGAGTCAGTTGGAGAGATGGGGTAATGCTATGGAGTGCAAAAAAGAAATGAAAGGGGAGATGAAAGAGTCAGAAGAGGATGGATAAAAAGTTGGAGGGAATGATGAAAGGTGTGGAAGAAATGGTGAAAGGTATGTTCAAGGGTGTTTTTGGAGAAGGGGCTGTGGAGGCAGGTTCTCTGGAGCGTGTGAAGGGGCAGAGAGAAGAAAAGGAGGAAGAAGTGAATGGGCGTGGTGATGAAGTGATCTTAGGAATAGGAAGTAAGCAGAGAGAGAATGAGGCAGGGGGTAAGGAAAAGGGGAATGAAAAGCAAGGGGAAGGAACAGAGGAAAAGTAAGGATAAGTCAGGGAAGAAAAAGGGAAGAAGGGGAAAAGGAAGAAACTGGTAAGAAGGGTAAGGAAGTGGGAAGGCAGGAAAGAAGGAGAGAGGTGAAAGATACTAGTGATAGTGAGGCGGATGAGGTGAATGGATAAAGTGGATAAAAAGAAGGGGAAGAAGAGTGTAATGAGTAAGATGAATGTAAGTGCAGAAGTGGACTCTTTGTATTCGGAAGAGGGTATGAAAAGGACAGAGTGGAAGTAGTGAAAGTGAGTGAAAGTGAGAAAGAAGTGAGAAGGCTATGTATGTGAGGGAGGTACCCGGTGTGAAGGTATAATGAGTATGGAGAGTAGGGATGTGCATGATTTCTTTAGGGAGTATGAAGGTTTTGTCAGGATAAGTATGGGGGAGAGTAAGAGGGTGTGGGCACGAGAATTAGGAGAATATTTGACTGGGTTTTGCTTGATATGTATAGGGTTATTATGAGTGTGGGAGATGTTGGGTATGACAAGGTGAAAGCTAGACTAGTTGAGCAGCGGCGTATGATAGCGGTGTTAAGTATAAGAGGAAGAATGAATTTGATGAGAGCAGAATGAAAGCTGGAAACCTTGTCACTGTATGCTTGTAGGCTGGAGGCGTTGTTCGCAAGGAAGAAGTTTGGGATGATGGGATAGATGAATGTAAGAGGAGTTAAATCGGAAGTTGTTAGGGACAGTGCCAGATGGAGTTAGAAAATTTGTGAACTTGAAGCGGAAGGAGAAGAAAGATGGGCCAGAATGAAAGGTTGACTTAGGGAGAAATTTTGGAAATTGTGAAGATTATGAGCTTGACAGGGTTATAAAAGAGAGCAGAAATGTGAGTGTAAGGGCTGGGGTAGATGAGAGAGTGCCAGAGTTTGGAAACTTTAGGGATGCAGTGTTGAGGGGCCCAATGAGAATGGCGATAGTGTAATAGATAGGAGTGTAATAGCAAGTAATGTGGAGGTGCCAGTGAGGATGAATGGTGTGTTTGTAAAGGGAACAATGGGTTGGGCCCAGGTTAGGGATAATAGTGTACAAAGGGAAGGTCGGTGTGAGTGGAAGTGGCGAAGTGTTTTAGATGTGGAAAGGAAGGACATACAAAGAATGAGTGTAGGTGGGGCTTTAGGAGCGTGTTTCCGGTGTGGGGCAGTGGGGACATTTGGTAAGAGGTGTCAGAAAGATAGGGGGTTAAATGCTGGAGTGCGGACAGGTGGATCATATTGCTAATGGTTGTAGGGGTACCAGTGAATGTAATATGTGCCCAACTGTAGTAAGAATGGGCATTATCTGAGAATGTGTTCAGAACAGGCGAAGTGTGAATGTGGAATGGAAGTGCATGTATCAAGTGTATGTAAACGAAGAGAGGGTGACTGTGACAGCGAGTCGGAAACTGAGTGTGAAAGGGGTTCAAATGGGTGGATCCTCCAGGATACAAGCGGTGCGTGTGATGCATGTCACGTGAGGGGTTTGTGTATGGAGGATCAGCAATTTGTTTTGATAAGAGTATGGTAGAAAACGTAAGAATGGTAGAAAACGTAAGAAAGGGAAGAACGTAAGTGAAAGGAATGACCATAAGTTGTGTGATAGGGTGTGAGTGCCAAAGTGAAAATGAGTGATAAAGCATGTATCGGATGAATGGGATGGTATGAATAGAGCGTATAGCATGTCGTGTTTGATATAACTGAGTTGACTGAGCAGTGTAGGGGTGAGTGAAGCGGTTGGAGGTGGCCAAAGTGTAAGAGTAAGAGGCGTAGCAGTGATGAGGCCAGTGATTAGAAAGCATGAATGAGATCGTTGCAAGAATTGGAAGGTCAATGAGCAAATGGGATGGGTTAGTTGAAGAATTGGGAGGTATTTGGGAACGAGTTAGAGGTATAGATGAGATTGTGGATGAAATTGAGAGTGGTAATAGTGAAGAAGATAGCGTGAATCTGAGGAGAATGGAGGAGAAGATGTGAATTTGAATGTTGCTAGAAGAGAGAATGATTATGTGCTTGTGACGATCTAGAGGACCTGCTAGTGAGCATCCGTGGGTGTTGCGTAAAAGGCGATTTGAATGCAGTGTGAAAAGGTGTTGGTTGGGAAATGCTAAAGGGGAAGAATTATAGAGGATGAGTAAATTTGTTTGTATTTAGCATTTCCCAACGTTTTTGTGTGTGTGAGAGAGAGAGAGAGAGAGAGAGAGAGAAGTTAGCGTAAATTGTCGTGGTGGTTCGGTTGTTGGAGTTCGTTTACTGGCGCTGTCTGTCTGTCTGTCGGGTTTTTTCGTTTTGGGAAGTCTTGGGTAGTTGAGGTCCAACCTTGAAAGTGAACGGGGAGTTCGTCTGTTTTTGGTACCAACATTATTGGTTCATGTGTCTCTTCTTTTTTTTTTTCGTTGTTGGTGGAGAATTCGGTTTAAGTTTTGTTTTGTGGTTGTGTGTGCTGTGATTGGCGACCGTGGACCTTTGGTCCGTCTCCAGCAACCGAGGATCAGGGTGAGTGTTGTGTGTTGTTTTGTTTGTGGGTTGAAATTCCGCCACAGAGGCTGAGGGCCTTAGAGAGGTATGTGCCTCTAGGCCTCTTTGGAGAGCCGAGTGTCTTTTGAATTTAATGATCACTCCTAGGTTCGAGGGGCTTGCCGTTATCTGCCTCGACCATGCCCGGGATGACTTAACGGCCATAGTGTCTGCCAACTGGGACTGCTCCTGATCCCTTAGTAACCCCTCATGCAGTATTGGGATTGAGTTCCCAGGTACTGCCGTATACATCATCTTTGAGTGATGTTCTCCTCTACTGTACATGCTGTTGCCGAAGGCACACTCAGGAAATTCAAAGAAAGAAGAAGGAAGTTGTCATTGTGTCTTTGTTTTTTCTTCATCGTCGTGTGCTGCCGCTTCTCCCCCCAATCTTCTTCCAGGCTGGTAAGCAGAGGAAGAGGAAGGTTGCCTCATGCTCCCATTGCCTTGCGCATGTATGCAACTGCTACCCGAGGTTCTCCAGAACCCGATAGCCCTCCTACCCAGACAACCAGTACCGGCCCCAGTGCTGGTCTACTGAGACCAGGCCTGGTGTCTTGCTAGTGGTACCTTGGTACTTCTGCTCCTGTTGCTGAGCGCATGGGTGCAACCACTACCCAGGGCTCTTTGGACCCCTGTTGTACTGTTACCAGCTCTGGTAGGCTTCCTACCCAGGTCTTCAGTACCACCCTGGTCTCCTGCTAGCGATACCACTGCTCCCGTTGCTGAGTGCATGGGTGCAACCGTTACCTGGGGTTCTTCGGACCTCAAGTGTACCGGTACCAGCCCCGGTAGTCTTCCTACCTGGGCCTTCAGTACTAGCCTTGGTCTCCTTCTAGCATTACGGCTGCTCCCGTTGCTGAGTGCATGGGTGCAACCCCTACCTGGGGTTCTTCGGACCCCAGAGTACTGGTACCGGCCCTGGTAGGCCACGTACCCTGGCTATCGGTACTACCCATGGTTTCTCGCTAGCAGTACCATGGTACTGCTGCTCCCATTGTTGACCGCACAGGTGCAACTGCTACCCTGGGTTCTTCGGACCCCTGTACTGGTACCAGCCCCAGTGGCCCACCTACCTGGGCCACTGGTTCTAGCCCCGTACAGATGCTGGCCCCGCTCCAGTGCTGGCTCTGCACCAGCCCTGCTCTGGTGCTGACCCTTTGCCACTAACGGCCCTGGTAGCCCGTCTACTTGGGTCCGCAATGGTCCCTGGCTTACGGACCCAGTCACAGCTGCCAGCGCATGCCAGTGAGGAAAGGTGAGCATAGAGCATGCAGGTGCTCCCTACCCCCCTCCCACTCTTCAAGAGAACGATCTAGGGCTCCTGGAATTGTGGCCTGGCGATCACTTTGGTCGCTCGGGCAAGTTAAGAGGTGGTCCTCTGCTCATGTTCACATAAGCGAGACAACTCTCCCCGACCCAGGCAGACATCGTCATTGCGGGTTGATGACTGCCCACAGCCTTGCTTACCTGCCAGGACTTTGTCTTCGGCAGGTGGGGCAAGGGTGTTCGTGATCTTTCACTTGTTCCCTACTCCTCAAATTTTTTTTTTTTTATTCCAGGAGATAGGAGCCGTACAGGTTTGGGCTTGACCAGAAACATTCTCGTGCCCATTCAGGCCTGTGACACATAGGCTTACATTCCTGGTCCAATCTGCAGACTGGACAGGACATATGTCGAATGGTTAAGAGATCATCGGGCTCTGGCGAGTGTCTCTTATGGAGTTAGGGAGACACCTTGTGGAGATCATTAGAATGATATGTCTTTTTAATGATCCCAGGGAGGAGGCATTATCTTTTCTTGCTCCATGCTTCCCCAGGCAAGAGAGTGCTCCCTGGTCCAGTTGTTCATGCAAGACACTTTCTCTGCCTCAAGCCCACCTGAGGAAATATGTTCTCTCAAAGAGATCATTGCTGTCTTTTAGGTTGAACCGGACCTGACTCGGTGTCCAGTCTGTCCCTAGAATGTCACCAAGCAGAGGGAATCTCCCTATTGGAAGTGGAGAAAGTGGCACCGGAATTGACTGATAGTGCAGCATTCCAGTTAGTCTCATAGGTCATTCTTTGGGTCTATCATTGACTAAGATTGGTTTTATCCTCAGACCTCCATACACCTGAGGAATATGCTGCCCACGAGACTGTTACTCTGGGAGGTAGTGATATTATCTACCTCCTACCTCCTCCAAGAGAATGCTCCCTGCAAGGCACTTTCTCTGCCTCAAGCCCACCAGAGGAAATATCATGTTCTCTCAAAGAGATCATTGCTGTCTTTTAGGCTGAACCAGACCTGACTCATGTGTGTCCGGTCTGTCCCTAGAATGTCTCCATACGGAGGGAATCTCCCTATCGCAAGCAGAGACAACAGCACCAGAATTGACTGCCAGAGCAGCATTCCAGTTAGTCTCGTAGATCGGTCTTTGGGTTTGTCTTTGACAAGATTCGTTTTTATCCTTGGGCCTCCATACACCTGAGAAGAATGCTGCCCATGAGACTGTTACTCTGGGAGGTAGTGATATTATTTACCTCCTCTAGTAGACAGCAACTGGTCGGGGGAGACATAGTGTTGCTTCAAACTTCGTGGTCTGTTAGTCCCAAGTCAGCTTTGGTGCTCAGGGACGGACTGGTTCTAGGATCCTTCCCCCCTTCTTTGCTAGAGGGAGGGGGAGGCCTCAGTGAACAGGCTTCGGCTTGGTCACAGGCAGTGGGTAAGTCCTTTAGGTCTTTGCTTGGCACTACAGCTGTGGCCCTTCCCCTTCGGTCAGAGAAAGTCCCAGACTTCCTCAACTCCTTGCAGAGATGCCCATTCTTCTTCTACCCGAGTAGAAGACAGAGGACACCTGGGGTGCAGCAGTCCTTCCCAGTTGTTGCCAAAGGGGGTGGTGTCTCTGTCGAGCCATTGGGCAAGCTTGGCAGCAACATGGAGCAGGAGTATGGGTAGTGGATGCTTGTCAGGTAAGGTTCTGCTACCCTTAGAGTCTTCGACATCCCTCATCTTTCCAGTCCAGTTCTGAATGCTTATTCCCAGCTCAAGGAAAGACCTCACCCTGTGGGAAGAGGTGAAGATGCTGTGGGAGTCTTCTACCCCTCTTCCCACTGAACTGCTTCATTCACCAGAACCAGTCATACATGGAACAGTCTGTTCTGTTCACGATTCCATCAGAAGGGTGACTTCTTGCTGTTCGGGGATTTGAGGGATGTGTATACTCAGTACCTACTCATCGGTCCTCATGCAAGTAGCTCCTTTTTACCCTTGAGAGGGGAACGGTGTTCTAATTAAAAGTGCTTATTTTGGACTCGTAACCGCTCCCCCAAGGGTTCACTTGAGTGTACAGTTTTTATCTCTACTCAAGCTCGATTGCACGGGTATGTCTACAGAAGTACCAGTGCGATTGGCTGGTCCTGGTGAGCTCTTTGCCAAGGTTGTTAGGACAAAGAGCAACTTCTCGAATGTTTATCCTGACTTGTGTCTAGTGATCAACTTTGAGGAAGTCAGATATCACACATTACACGCAAGCAGAAGGTAAAGTACCTGAACATGCTGATGGACATGGCAGCAGTGAGGGTCCTCCCATGGGACTCTTTTATTGGCAGGTACAGAGAGGCAGTGCAGAAGTTCTTGTCTTAGCAGGAACAACCCACTCGGCAGTGACACATTGTTCTGGTTCACCAATCACCGTTGTAGATTCAGGCCCACAGGAGCAGCTTCACCTCCTCACCCTTTAGCAGAGGATGAAGGTGGATAGGTCTCTGGCAGGAGACCCACCTCTCTCTCATCCTCCTCTGTCAGAGGAAGTGAGGTGAGGGCTAGCTTGGTAGCTAGACAACAGGAGCCTCTCTTTAGGAGTGCCATTGGACACTCCCCCTCCAGAGGTACTCTTGTCTTTCGGACACATCTGCTAGGGATAGAGTGCACACCTGAAAGAGTGTTCATACAGGAGTGTGGGACCAGAATAACAGACACCTCCACATCAGTGGCCTGAAACTCAAGGTGGCTTGCTTGCTTGCTTGCTTGCTTTTTTTTTTTTTTTTTTTTTTTTTTTTTTTTTTTTTTTTTTTTAGCCCAGCAGGAGTTTCGGGCCTGAATAGTGGAACACTCATGGTTTTGATGAGTAACAACACTATGATAATAGCATACATCAACAAGTGGGGAGGACTGATGTCCTTCCAATTGCAAGGTTGATGATGCAGGTACATGAGTGGGCAGCAGCACACTCACTGGAGCTGCCAGCCAGGTACATTCCTGGGTCTCGGAATGGGGTGGTAGATAAGTTCAGTCGCCAAAGCCTGCTGATAGGGACAGAATCCCTACACCAAGACATTGTGGAGAGACTCTCCAAATTATGGGGAGTCTCAGCCATGGTTTCTCCGTAACCATTGCTGATAACAGAAGTTATCAGAGTATGGCTCATTTGTGCTGGATGGTGGGTTGCGATGGAGGATGTTTTTCAAGGGCCCAGGGGCCATTTTAGAGGCTTATACCTTCTTCTTGGATTTTGTCTGATTCGTTATGTGATTAACAGGTTCTGATCACCCTGAATTTTAGTTTGACTCTGATGGCTCCCATTGGCCACACACCTAGTAGGTCGCAGTCATGCTGGCTGTGTTTTACAAGAAAGATTCCCCCATGGCACAGCCTTCTGTACCAGTATGTGAGAGGTATTACCAGGCAGTGGAAGTGATGGAGCTTCATGCCTGGAGACTACCCAACATCTGTGAGCAAGATGATTGGTTCTTGATGCATAACAAGGAAATGCCTGGATACTTTTCAGAATATTTAGCAGCTCTGTACCAGGGGAAATGAACCGTCTTCTTTAGTTGGTGTAGTCGAAGGGGTATCCCTCCAATCAGAGCTTCTATGCAGCAGGTAGCAGACTTTCTCACCCTTCTCCACCGTGAAAAGCTTCTCTTTGTCTTGGCCATTAAGGGCAGTAGAGCTGCCCTTGGCTGAGTCCTTCAGTTGAAGGAAATGGATCTCTTGTCCTCTTGAAGAATCTTTATTTCTGAGAAGTTTCAAAGAGTCTTGCCCACCCAGGGAACTCTGGCCCCCTGAGTGGCTTGAGATTCTCATCTTTAGGAGACTAGCTCATACTCCATACAAGCTGTTGAGTGGGTCATCAGACAGAGTTCTGACTCTGAGACTGTTTTTTCTTTGTTTATCCTAGCCTCAGCGAAGGGAGTAGGCGAGCTTCATGGCCCTCAGAATCTGTAGGTCCCTGACACCGGATTCGAGTCTGTTTCAGTCCCCTCCAAGAGGACTTTGTGGATATGATCGTAATGAGATGCTAATCTGTCCGATTAGAGTGCTGTGGTACTACCTTCAGTGAACTCAGCATCTCAAGCCTGAGTGTCATGCCTCTTTGTTAATACTGGCTTGGCCACGAAAGAGGTATCCAAGAGCACATCCTCTTTCGAGTTTCGTGAGACAGCAATGGGCTTGCTATTTGCTTGATGAATCAAGCGGGATTTCAGCCCGGGCAAGAGATCACGAAGTCAGGGGCATCGCCCTGCCCCTGTCAGTTCAGCAGATAATATGGGCAGGTATGTGGTTGCACCAGACCACATTTATCTCATAGTATTGTAAGTTTGTGGATACACTTTTCCTTGGATCTTGTGGTTGCTGCCCAACAAGTTGTGTGGTTCATCCGACTCCCTTAGGGGTCACGTGCATCTTATCTCAGGTGTTCGGTAAGTGGGGAAAAAAAGGGTGAGTGACTGGTTGATTGTATGTTAGTTTTATAAGTTAATCATCATTATTTTATTTTTATTTTCTGCATTAGTGAAATGGTATGGGCATTACAAAGTGTATAAAAAGCACATGTTTAATTTTATAAGTGGTTTTTATAGCAAAGCATTCCTTATGTTTAAAAGTATCTGTTCTTGTTGTGATGTCATAGGATGAAAATGGCAAGAGAGAGCAAAATGTAAACAAATGCAGGCGGGAGTGTTGAATAGAGTGTAGTGCTGTAGAGAGAGCTCTCTGATGGGTAGGTTGGTAATTTTGGTTTGTAAGTCTGTTTTGTGGTTGTTGTAGTCGTAAGTTGATTGTATAATAAAAGAAGAACAGCGTGAACAGGTGGGTGGATCGCATAATTGAAGCATTTTTGGATGGGTTAGGATAGATAAAATTCAAGTGGTAGCAGAGTGTGGTTGGTTAAAAATGGACGGATCTGATGGTAAACTTTGGGAGATGAAATGGAGAAGAGACTGTCCGAGATTTAGCGGAACACAGGGCGATTATAAAGGATGGCGAGGACAAGTCGAAGATTGGCTTGTGGTGTGTGGAGAAGTGAAATATCTGGGGATAGAGATAAGAATGAGCTTAAAAGGAAAAGCTTTAGAAGTAACAGAAGAAAGGAAGAATCTTGGGAAGAGGTTGATGCAATTTTAGACACAGGATGTAAGTCAACAATTTGTGGGGAATTGTGACTAGCACTCGTCGTGAGTTTGAATCAGGAAGAGCTGAAGAGAATGAATGATACTAAGAAAGAGTCTAATAAAGTATTTAATTTCGGTGAGTCATCATACAAGTCGAAAGGAGCAATTGAAATACCAGTGATATTGAAAAACAAAAAGTTTTATTTGAAGACAGAAATTTTGCAGAGTGAAGTACTGTGGTTAATAGGTAAGAAAACCATGAGTACAATGAGTATGACTATGAATTTGAAAGAGAATTGTGTTAAAATAGAAGTATTAGGGGAAATGAAGGTAAAGTTAAGAGAAGACAAACAGGGCCACTTAAGAATACCAATTTTGAGGAGGAAGGTAGAAGAAGAATTGTTACTGGAGGGATGGAAGGGAAAGAGTCTAAGGGAAATTAAAGGTGCAATGAAGTTACATCTACAATTTGGTCACGGAAGTGGAGATAAAATATGGAAGCTAACAGAAGAAGCACAGTGGAGTCATGGTTTGAGAGAGAGAAAGAAAAAGAAGAAATAAAAAAGTTAATAACAGACTTAATCGCAAGTTGTGAGGTATGCAAAAGATATAAAAGAAACCAGCTAAACCAGTAGTGGGATTTTCTTGGAGTAAGACATTTAATGACTTTGTAGCGATGGATGTGGGAGAGATAAAAAGAGAAAGTTCTTGGTAATGGTAGATATGGCAACGAGGTATTGTCAGGCTTTTTGGATAAAAGACAAGAAACCAGAAACTATTATAAAGACTCTTATCGACAGGTGGTTTGCTATATTTGGAGCACCTTCTAAAATATTATCAGACAACGGGGGAGAATTTCAAAATAAAAAAGGAGGATGGCAGAAAGATGGAATATTAAAATATTGGCCACAGCATCTGAATCTCCATGGAGCAATGGAATGTATGAAAAGACGGTAGGCATAATCAAAGAAAGCTTAAGAAAGATGAAAGATGATGAGGAAGTGGATTGGTCCATAGCATTAAGGTGGGTAATGAGTGCTAGGAACTGCTTAATAAATAATGGTGGTTTCTCCCCTAACCAATTAGTATTTGAGAAAAACCCTTCTTTGCCAAATTAATGGGAGAAGAAAGTTCAAGTCCTGCAAGCACAGAGAAAGGTATGGAAGAAAGCATAGTAAGGGATACACTAAATGCAATGCGTAAGGCCAGAGAAGTGTTTATCAAAAATAAATGTTGTAATAAAATAAGAATTGCTTTAAACAAAAATGTCAGAGAACATAAATTTGAAGAAGCAGTAGTGGGAGACGAGGTATTCCATAAGAGAGAAAATGAAAATGAATGAAGAGGACCTGCTTGGGTAGTGGGAGTATCAGATAAAACAGTAGTGGTTAAACATGGGGATTCTCTAAGAGAAGTATCTAGAATACATGTTACTAGGATTCAAAGACTATCACCAGAAAAAGAAAAGATACCTAAAATAGCCAAAACACACACTGTGAAGGATGAATCCCTTGCATCAAAGGAAGGGAATATTGATGGGCAGGAAAGAAAGGAGATGATAATGGGCTGGAGAAGGAATGCAGACTATAGAAAGAGATTTGGCAGAGGAAATCCTGGAAGATGAAGGGGAAAGTGAGGTACTGTAATAGAAGAAGAAAGTGAGGTAATGGGAGTACTAGAATTCAGAGGAAATGGGTTAGAGCTATAAAAACAATGGTTGATGAAGGTGATGGACAAATATTGAGCCTTGCAGGGAAAGATCAAACAATCTTGGGGTCATTTGTGTAGAGATGCAGTCAGGTGACAAGGGATGGAATTTGACAAGGAATTATAGTCATGAAAAAAACTGAAAATGATGAAGAGGTTTGCTGGATTCGAAAACAGAAGCATAATTAGGCTAAGAAAAAAGAACTGCAAAGTTGGAGAAAACAAGGTATATGAGGAGTAAATGACATTGGACAAAAACCTATACTGTATCTACAAGATGGATAGTAACTGAAAAGGTAAGGGGAGGAAAGGATATGTGAAAGCAAATTGTTAGCTGGGGTTTGAAGAAGAAATGGCGAATGGAAAAAGATCTCCTACATGCAATGCCAGAAATTTTAAAATTTTGTTTGACAGTAATAAAACTGAAAGTGGAATTGTTATGCGTTAGATGTAAAACCATATATCTGCCTCATGGTGAAATACAACTTGAAAAGGTATATTTAAAACCACCTAAGTGAGATGGTTGGAATGGATTATGGAAGTGAAAACTGTTTATGGGCTCAAAGAATTCCTTAAAGGCATGGTGTTGTAAGGTAGTAAAACTGGTGGAGGACTTAAAAGTGAGAAAGTAGATTAGAAACTAATATATTCCTTTTGGAGAAAAGACAATAAATTGAATGGTATTTTATGTACACATGTAGATGATTTTTGCTATGGAGGAACTGAAGAGATTTTAAAAGGAAACAATTGGGAAGAACAAAGAAAGTAAAGTTTTTCTGGATCGAGTCCGTGTCAGCGGTGAAATAATATTCAACTTATTTCGTAATTCCGTTGCTAGATACAAAAAGCTAAATGTAAGTTTACTACCCAACGGGGGGGGAAACCTGTTGTCATATGGAGTATTTTCTTAATACAAGCCTATTCAGGTTCATAAGCTCATGATCTGAGGCGGTGATTGGAATTTAGAGGACCTTGCAATCAAGTAGAGATTCTCCTGCAGTATATTAAAATGATCTCTGTTATTATTTCACCGGCTGACCTGGAATCAGAAAGGATTTTTGACAAAGGAAAAATCTATTTCGGTAATGTCACCCTGTGAGTTTTTCATTAGGACAATTCTAATTAGGGTTAACAGGAATAGTGTTGCCTTGTGTACAGTCAGTGTGTGGGCTTATGTCGGCAGTTGGGAATTGAGTATCATACAGGGTCCGTGGTTATGGTAATACCCTTTACCAATATCATTTCTTGGAGCTAGCTCTGAGTGAACCCAGCTTTTTCTCTGTTAAGCAAAGCTTTTAAAATAAGTGCTGAAGGATTTCTGCGGAGTGACTCAAGAAATAGATTTTCAAAAAATCTGATTAAGATAGTAATAAGGAAAAACTAATCGATGTCATTATAAATTCATAAGGAACCAGAAGTGATAATAAGTATTAGGACAAATAGGATTAAAGAATATAGATTGGTAAGACAGTTGGAGGAAGCCTATAGATGCCAGAAATATCATATGATGTAGAATTAAGTAAAGCTTTTAAGGAAAGAATGACTCAAGGTCTAATTAAAAAAGCGAGAAAAACTCAATTAGGTTAGTGTGATATTGTTGACCTATGCAGATGCTTCATTTGGGAAGAA
The DNA here is from genome assembly GCF_040412425.1 of Macrobrachium rosenbergii. Taxonomy (NCBI): domain Eukaryota; kingdom Metazoa; phylum Arthropoda; class Malacostraca; order Decapoda; family Palaemonidae; genus Macrobrachium; species Macrobrachium rosenbergii. The sequence goes on from NC_089752.1 coordinate 25,289,678, forward strand.
TGGTCATAGGTTATGTGATATCTTTCTGGTGATCCCATATGGCGAAATCAGAAAATCCAGAAGGGTAGCAAAGTCCACTGAAGCAGAAGCTCTTGAGTGTTGGGGAGGCCATAATGATTGATATGTTTCTAACATTTTGTGGGAAGAGGTAGTAGGAGGAAGAGAAATTAGAAGCACTGGTGAAAACTGATAGTAAAACCTAATGACTGCAATAAAATCAAGTACTGGAGTAAGTAGTAAGAGATTAAAAATTGATATTGCAGCAATAAGAGAAACAATAGAATCTGGAGAAATAAAGTGAGTGAGATGGATAAAGAAAGCATCAAATAGTTGATGTATTGACTAAAAAGCTTGAGTTCCAGGAGAAAGTATTAGGAAGTGATGTGAGGGTAAAGGGTGAGAATAATGGAAATTAGAGGGATTAGAATAAGAAAAGGTGGAGGGGAGGAGAAGGAGATAAGTGTGATTGTATGTTAGTTTTATAAATTAATTAGTCATTATTTTTATTTTTATATTCTGCATTAGTGAAATGTATGGGCATTACAAAGTGTATAAAAAGCACATGTTTAATTTTATAAGAGGGTTTATAGCAAAGCATTCCTTATGTTTAAAAGTATCTGTTCTTGTTGTGATATCATAGGACAAAAATGGTGGGAGTGAGCAAAATGTACACAAATGCAGGTGGGAGTGTTGAATAGAGTGTAGTGCTGTAGAGAGGGCTCTCTGATGGATAGGTTGATAATTTTGGTTTGTAAGTCTGTTTTGTGGTTTTTGTAGTCATAAGCTGGATTGTTTAATAAAAGAAGAATAACGTGAACAGGTGGGTGGATCGCATAATTGAAGCATTTTTGGATGGGTTAGGCTAGATAAAATTCACTAGTATCCTCCCTTCTCTCATTTACCTGTCTCTCTCTTTAGACAAAGAGACAGGTAGTGAGCCGTCACATGCTGAACGGACAAGTTTGTGGGTGACAACGTGACAAGGGAATCCTGTCCTTCATCTTACGTAGATAGTTTGGATGCATGTCTCCCCTCTCTCTAGGCAAGGGGAGAGAGGGATAGACAATAAAACAAACCCATTGGCCTTATTAGCAAGTTTTATCGTCTCCTACTTGGGTTCTTTCAAGCCTTTTTTCAAAGTAATGATGCAACTCATCACAGTACTTCAAGCCCAGAAGTCTAGCAGTTGCAACATCCCATATGTCCATCAAGCTAAAGGTGTGGGATTCCTTCCTTAGCTCTTCCAGACCAGGAAGGTACTCCCGGGTGGTTAGAACCAAACAAGTCGGTCCAGAGATTTACCCAGACTCCACCCTCCGATGTGTAAGTCTCCTATGTAAAGACTGAAGGTTTGTATTTGATGTAGGAACAAACTGCAAAATTTAAAGTAATATGTATTTTTCTTAACTTACAAACCTTATACCTTATTCTGATACCTGGACCAAAAGGGAAAGTGGAGTGCAGACAGACATGTGGGCGAGGCATCCCCCCTACTGTTGGTAGCTAACGACCTTGTTTGAAGGTTAACGGCCATTCCAGCTCGCGTTTGCAAGCAGAATCCAGTGTAAAGACCTTTAGGTTTGCGTGTTAGGAAAAATACAAATTACTTTAAAATTGCAATTTTTCATTGACTGCGTGTCATTTTTTTTTATTGTTACCATGAGAAAGAAGAATAATTCCAATTGTTTATCATTTCATGCTGCTTTTTGTGTCTAGCAAGAAATGTGAAATGGTCTTGTATTTATTTTTGGTGATGAATTGTCCATATGCAGAATTTGATTTGGTACAAGAAATAAGCCTGGGACCATGCAAATTTTGTAAAAACTTTTGATTCTGAGGAAAAGAAGTGGACAAGGAATGATTCCTATAGAGTATACAGATTTGGAAAGAGGAGAAATTATCTGTTTCTTGAAATCCTCACTCAATCATTACCAACAGGTATAGCTGGAAGCAAGACATTTTCTTTCTACACTATATCTTTGGAGGTGTTGTTTACACTTAGAGCATTACTTGGGTCTTAACCCTTAAATGCCGACTGGACGTATCATACATCGACTAAAATTGTCTGTTGGGTGCCGAGTGGACGTACTGTACGTTGACTACAAAAAATTTCAACCTTCGGTCAACTTTGACTCGGCCGAAATGGTCGAAAAACACAATTGTAAGCTAAAACTCTTACATTCTAGTAATATTCAATCATTTACCTTCATTTTGCAACAAATTGGAAGTCTCTAGCACAATATTTCGATTTATGGTGAATTTTTGAAAAAAACTTTTTCCTTACGTCCGTGCGGTAACTCTGCTGAAAATTTCAGAAATTCTTTTGTCATTTTGTCGTAATTTTTGCACCGTTTTATATTAGCCGTTACATAAAGTTTTATATATGAAAATGTGTGCAATTTCATGTAAAATACAACAAAAAACAACCCAGGGTTGTAGTTTTATCAGTTTGGAAATATATTCATATAAATCACGATAACTGCCAAAATTTCAACCTTCAGTCAAATTTGACTCGACCGAAATGGTCAAAAAACGCAATTGTAAGCTAAAACTCTTACATTCTAGTAATATTCAATCATTTACCTTCATTTTATAACAAATTGGAAGTGTCTAGCACAATATTTCGATTTATGGTGAATTTTTGAAAAAAACTTTTTACGTCTGCGCCAGAAATTCTTTCGTCACGTTGTCGTAATGTTTGCACCGTTTTATATTAGTCGTTACATAAAGTTTTATATATGGAAATGTGCGCAATTTCATGTAGAATACAACAGAAAATAACTCATGGTTGTAGCTTTTATCAGTTTTGAAATATTTTCATATAAATCACGATAACTGCCAAAATTTCAACCTTCGGTCAACTTTAACTCGACCGAATTGGTCGAAAAACGCAATTATAAGCTAAAAATCTTACATTCTAGTAATATTCAATCATGTACCTTCATTTTGCAACAAACTGGAAGTCTCTAGCACAATATTTCGATTTATTGTGAATTTCTGAAAAAAAAAAAATTTCGTTATGTCTGCGCGTGGTAACTTGGCCGAACATCTCAGAAATTCTTTCGTCACGTTGTCGTAATGTTTGCATTGTTTTACGTTAGTCGCTACATAAACTTTTATATATGAAAATGTGCGCAATTTCATCTAGAATACAACAGAAAATAACTCTTGGTTGTAGCTTTTATCAGTTTTGAAATATTTTCACATAAATCACGATAACTGCCAAAATTTCAACCTTCGGTCAACTTTAACTCGACCGAAATGGTCGAAAAAACGCAATTATAAGCTAAAACTCTTACATTCTAGCAATATTCAATCATTTACCTTCATTTTGCAATAAATTGGAAGTCTCTAGCACAATATTTTCGATTTATGGTGAATTTTTGAAAAAACTTTTTCCTTACGTCCAGCGGTAACTCGGCCGAACATCTCAGAAATTCTTTAGATCACGTTGTCGTAATGTTTGCACCGTTTTATATTAGTCGTTACATAAACTTTTATATATGAAAATGTGCGCAATTTCATGTAGAATACAACAGAAAATAACTGATGGTTGTAGCTTTTATCAGTTTTGAAATATTTTCATATAAATCAGGATAAATAGAAAAAATTCTACTTTCGGTCAACTTTAACTCGACCGAAATGGTCGAAAACTGCAATTGTAAGCTAAAACATTTACAGTCTAGTAATATTCAATCAATTAGCTTCATTTTTCAACAAACGGGAAGTTTCTAGCACAATATTTCGATTTATGGTGAATTTTTGAAAAATTTTTTACGCCCGCGCGTTACGAATTCATGCATCATTTTGTGATAATATTTTCTCTGTGTTGCTTTAATCATTTTACAATTTGTTATATACCAAAATCATTGCAATTTAGTGTACAATACAAAGAAAAAAAAAATAACCCGTTAGCTTTAACCGTTTTGCTCACAGCACGATTTGTATACAATTATATATGAACATTTTTTCGTGCTGTCATATATTTCAATATTTATATATGATAATGATATTTTTTTTCATTTCTGATGGTTGCATACTAAACTTCAGGCAATGACAAAAAAAGGAGCCATAAATGAACTTAAAAACTAAGCGTGCTGTGATTTTTTGAAAAAAACTTTTTTTCCGCTTCGGCGCTAACTCCCGAACGCCGCCGGCATACGGGAGACGATTTTGTAAATAGAGGCTCAGTGTTAGAGGGTTAAGCATTTCATGGGTCTTGCATGTTTAGTCTGGGTCTGCAGTGTCTTGTATTGTCTGTAGGAACTCAAGATCTTGCTTCCTCATCCTGGTGAGTTAGATTACTTCACCAGATGAGGAAGAAATTTACTTCTTCATTGTTTGCATGTCCTCCATTCTAAGACTGGTCCTTATGCTATCACTACTTGATCTGGCCAGAGGCTCACTCTTTTTTTGCTTTCCATAAAAACTTATTGCATTTCCTCTTAGATGAGAATAATCAGCTTTGAATTTCAAAAAAATTACAACACGTTGAATTTTAATCCTTTTATCGTTATATCATATTCTTTTGTGTATAATTCATGACTGTTAATTAGTATTTTTGGTCCTTGTATCATATGTTATTTTAATTTACCAAATTAAAAAATCATAAGAATTAATATCAAACATACAGCTTAAGCACATAGTACATTGAGAAAAACAAAACAAAGAACCAAAGGTAACCCATCATTGTGAGCAAGATTATAAAACAGTGCTATACCTAGGCTGCTGAAAAATAACGTGAAATAAACTTTAATTAGCTCAAGAATTACATGGTATAAACAGAAGCAACCCTCTAAAGAAAATGCAGTAGAATTAAGGAAAATCTTTCAAAATGCACAGCAATGATTGTAAATAAAATTGTCAGTATTCCCAAAACCCCAAGTGGCAAGGATGCCACTGGCCCCAAAGCAAAAACCATTCTGTGGTGATGCTAAAAAAAAAAATAAAATAACACAACTAATAATCAAGCTGAATTAAAGGAAAAGTGGAATGAATGATGAAAACAACAACACTAATATGGCCAAATCCTGGGAGAGTGACATAAGTTGCACTTGAGATTGACTGGCAATAAGGTGTCTGATAGGTGGCCAGGACTTATGTAATGAGACTCCTGTTGTTTATGATCAGAACAAGTTGGAGGTCCATCATTTGGAAGGCAATATATGATTAATGGACAAGTATGAGAATGCTTTTAGGTAAGGTTTTTATCAGCTTTTCCTCATTATGGATCATATTAGTAAATCAGGTTTTTGCCATTGATGTGTAATGTCAGTCTAAATAGCCTGTTCAGCACAGATTTTAAAAAACAGAAAAATGCACAAAGAATAGAAAGATCACCTAATTACACTTTCAAGCAGTATAACGTACACAAGAAAAGAAGGCCATGGTATAGAGGCTGTAGTAAAGTCCAAGGATTGAGAACATGTTTATATCGTCACCAGGCATAAGATAACTAAATCACCACAAATAGAAGCTTTTAAAGTTCCTTTCAGTCATGTAGAACAAAGTGAGTTTGTGAGGAGATTAGATATAAACTCCTTACACCTCAGGTATGAGAGAGACTGGCCCTCAAGTCACCCAAGTGAGAAGCCCTTGTAGTGTTATTAGTCATCAGCTGCCAATTTTATAGTTCTCATGATAGCAGGGTTAATGTTGTTCTTCTGTGACTGTTTGTGAAGCAACAGCAGTTTGACAGGTTATCAGGATTTGAAATGGACAAGTCTTCAAAGATTATTTGTTGCAGTTAAAATAATGGCCAGTACAAAAAACAATATCCATGGAAGTACCATACTTAACATCTCAGCATTTTATTCCTTATATGATATTTGTCTCACCTGCTCCTGAAATACAGTATTAAGTTTCAGAATTTCTTTTTGTCCTGAAAAAAAATGAGTTTCTAAATCATAAATCATTATTAAAAAGGTCTTAAAAGGCTCTCTACGTAGTTTCATCGGTATGGACTGTATTGGGTCATTTGCTAACTACAGTAGTTATGAGGGGCCTTGCTAAAGTGATGATGTAGAAAAGCACCTTGATTTGGTAATTTTTTTTTTTTTTGTGTTACACAAGGAGGTTTGTGAAGTTGTCACTGTACTTTTGTATGGCTAATACATTGACTACTAATCTATACTTTTTCTATTAATTTCAGGTCTTATCTAAGGAGCATGCAGCTCTTGAAGTTACATCTGGTGTCCACACCTTAGTAGATCTTGGAAGTATGAACAAAACTAGGATAGGGAAGGTAAGATGAATCATGTTTTGTTTTGTGTTTTGCTTGATGTAGCTGTATGCTCATTTTTAAATATTTGAAAAAAAACTTCTGCATTTAGAAAAAGCTAGCAAGGATCACAACAATTATGTAAACAAGGCATTTTACCCAAGACAGTGTTACTGATGGTTAATTCAAGACACTGCTTAAATAAGTTTATATTTAATTTTATGTTAAGGAAGAAACAGTGCATTAAAATGATCTGTTAGGAACAACTCTTCCAGGAATTCCTTTCATAGGCAAGCCCTGTGAGAGTCCAGAAGTGTGACAGAGTTCTTGTTAAATGACTGTACAGGCAGTCCCCGTTTAACAGCGGGCTCGGTTAACAGCGATCCGGTTTTATGGCGTTGTCTAGCGATGTAAATTGACAATTTTCGGTGCCGAAAATCGCCGATTTCCGCTTATTAGCACTGATAATTGGGTATTGGCGCCGATACATACCTAACAGAGGCACCGGTAACCGAAAATCGGCGCTTTTTGGCGCCGAAAATTGCCAAAATCGCCAGTTTTCAGTTAGCAGCGATTTTCGGTTATCATCACACCCTCAGAAACGGAACCCCGCCGATAACCGGGGACTGCCTGTATTGCAATACACTCCCTGAACACCTGAATTAGCCCTGGTCACTGACCAGCCCAAACTATATCCCCATAATTTTACCCACAAAGTGGGTAATTAACTGTCAGCGTTACCAACGCTACAGGAAAAATCTTGTCAAATGAGTTACCTGAGGTACTGTTGACAACGCTGCTGCAAATACCGGCTGACAGAGGCCGACATCCCCAATTGTTATTAGTTCGCCGTGCTGTGCGGGTGTGTCCCACATCAGGCGAACTTTTGGTCATTTAGCCCGCCCCACATTTAAAGGATTTGGACATCAGAATACGATTTTGGACTGTTTTCAATGCCTTTTCTCCTGGATTTATACCTTATTGGCTGGATTTGGAACTTCTCTCCCAGTTTTAACTTTGGATCGGTACTTTGGACGTGATTGGATAAGTCAGACAAGAAGACGTCGCCATCTGCTAGCGCCGCTGCTTCCACTTCATCTACATCTTCGACGACTGAGCCTTCTACGGCTGGAGATGCTGCCGCTCATCGGTCCTGCACGTCTTGCAAGCGTAGGATGATTACCCTCAAACATGATTGACATTGTTTGCATTTTATGTAGGAAGGTTCAATGTAGTATCAATCAGAGATTTGACGAGTTTAGGTCTTGGTCAGTAGATCAAATGGAGGATTATTTGAAACACAGAAAATCCTTTGCCTTGAAGAGTAAGCATAGGTCAAGATCAGCTGTACGGTTACAGTCAGTAGATAAGGAAGCATTAGATTCAGAGTTATTCAAGAAGTTAGAGGACCGTTTATCATCCAGTATGTCTAGCCTATTTCTAGCCTGATGAGTAAGTTAACAGAGAATAGAGATAGTGATAACAGTAGCACAGTTGATTCTAATCGTTCTTTTTCAGCCCCCCAGCCTGTTCCAGAACCAGCCCTAACGAGTGCTGGGGGTCATGGAGAACCGCAAGCCTCAAAGGTAGGTTCTGCTGGGCCCTCCGGCACGGAGCAGGCAGTGTTGGCAGCAGATTCCCCCCTTCCCACTCAAGGTGTAAGTTCTGAGGTTGATGCAGAGTTAGGTAAGACAGACGAGTAGGAAAAATAGGTTAGGAAGTGTTCAGGAAGAGAAATGGAAGGTGCAGTCTCCTTCGGGTTTGGGTTTGGTTGGTGTTTCTAGTGTGACGACTTAGTCTTGGATCCATCTTCAGTTTTATTTCCTGCTTCAAGTTCTTTACAACAGAAGGTTTCTAAGTCCGTGGTTCATCGTTCGGATGTGGTTTTGGGTTTGTCAGGTTCTGTAGTGTTGGAGAATGCTCCTTCATCCTCGAAGGCTCCTTTTCCTTTGGTAGATGAGTTTGGTTTGTCTTGCGGTAGTGGTAATTCTGATGATAGGTTTTTCAGTTTGGCTCAGTATAATGCAGGATTGTTGGGTTTTTCAGTTTGGCTCAGTATAATGCAGGATTGTTGGGTTTGTCACAGGGTTATAGATTACTAGTTAGGCAATGTTTTCAATTTTGGGTTTCCCAATATTCACGATCATGTCTGAAGAATTTTCCTGAGTTTGCTAGTGATGTCTGTCGATTATCAAGGGAACAGAGTGATCTGGATTTTCTTTCTCTAAACTGTGGCCTCTTTTTGCTGCTTCTGAGTTTTCTTTTTCTGTGTTGAACTAAGCCTTCTTCAATGTCTTTACACAATCTTCTTTGTCGGGTCACTCTTGGTCTTCTATAGCTCATTTGTTTTCTTTGACATTAAGTCAGCAGAGCAAAGAATTTCATTGGTTCAATCCTGTAATGTTGGAGTTTTTCAGCAGCTCCTCTCTCTCTTCCGGGGTTGAGTGGAGTATACCTTTAGTGGGGCTGTCTTCTTTTAGCACCTACACGGGTCCTGTAGTTTTCAGGCTTCTGGTCTAGATGCTTCACAGGCAGTTGCGGAGTCTTCCACAACTCCGTATTTTCATTCTTTACTCGGTTTAAAAAGGCAATGTGTCCACCACTGTTCTTGCAGATGCTACGGCATTTGGCGTTTCGTCTGCATCATCGTTGAGTGTATCAGTACCAGTGGTGTCCTCAACCCCTCCTTTTCACCAGCCTTCAGGCCAGGCTAGCACTTCCTCGGCCCCTAAGAAGTCCTAGTCTTCGAGGGGATCCTGTGGGAACACCCAACCTTCTTCTTCCTCCAGAAAGGGTGGGCTTTCGCCCCCCTTTCAGCCCGCTTTCCAGTCTGGTAAAGGGGGCAAGGGGAAGCAGAAGAAGGGGAAACACTAGGGGTGGCATTCCCCCCTTGACTGCTGCTGAAGGTGGTGGGGTGCCTATCGAGCCATTGGGCAACATGGCAGTGATACGAAGCCGAGACCTGGTTAGTGGATGTCCTTCGGAAGGGATAGCTACTACTCTTTGAGTCTTGGCCACCCCTCACCATCACACCGGTTCGTCTCCGCACCCACGTTCCTGGATCTCTGAAGGACATCGCACTAATGCAAGAAGTGCAAGCCATGCTGAGCAAAGGTGTTGTAGAAGTCGTGTTGGATCGGTCCCCAGGCTTTTACAGCCGAATCTTTCTCAAAGAGAAAGCCACGGGGGGTTGGAGACTGATCATAGACCTCCCTCCCCTAAACCGTTTCGTTCACCAGACTCGGTTCACGATGGAGACAGTGCTATCCGTGCTTGCCTCCAGCAGGGAGAACAATTTCATGCTTACGGTGGACTTGAAAGATGCGTATTTTTATTTTCAAATACCCATTCATCTGTCCTCTCGCAAGTGCCTCCACTTTATCCTCGGGGAGACAGTCTTCCAATTCAGGGCACTCTGTTTCGGGCTCTCAGCCACTCTCTAGGTGTTCACAAGAGCTTTCACTCTGGTGTCAGCTTGGGCCCATTCGCACAGGATATGTCTGCTGAGGTATCTCAAGAACTGGCTGGTCCTGGCGAGCTCCTGCTCGCGGTTGCTACAGGACAGGGATTGGCTCCTCAAGTTTTGCCGCGATCTTGGGATCATAGTAAACCTCGAGAGGTTGGGTCTCAACCCCAAGCAGAGGATAAAGTACCTGGGCATGCTGATAGATACAGTAGTAATGAAAGTCTTTCCCTCGGGCTCTCGTATCAGCAAGTTTAGGAAGGCAGCACAGCTGTTTCTGTCTTGACAGGAACAGCCAGCTCAGCAGTGGCACGTCGTCCTCGGTCACCTGTCTTCGTTGGAGAAGCTGGTCCCTCTGGGGTGTCTTTACCTTCGGTCTCTACAGTGGAGACAGGAGTATTGGTCCCAGTCCTGAGACCCCCAGTCCTTTCTCATTCCTCTTTCTGAGGAGGTGAGAGAGGACCTAGACTGGTGGATGGACGACAGGAACCTCTTAATAGGAGTATGTCTTCATACTCCCCCACCGGACATGCTTCTGTTCTTAGACTCATTGACCGAGGGATGGGCCGCACACTTGGAGGAGTTACTGACTTCAGGAGCATGGCACCAAGATGACAAGCACCTTCACATCAACATCCTGGAACTCAAGGCAGTTTTCCTGGCTCTCCAAGAGTTCTGGGATCAAGTGATGGGACACTCCGTGGTACTGATGAGTGACAATACCTAGGTAGTGGTATACGTCAACAAGCAGGGGGTGTCTAGTATCCCTCTTGCTTCACCAGTTGACAATGCAGGTGCACGAGTGGGCGCTGGCTCACTTGGTAGAGCTGTCAGCCAGGTATATTCCAGGCAAGAGGAGTGTCGTGCAGACAAGTTCAGCTGCCAGAATTAGGTGATCGGAACAGAGTGGTCCCTTTACCTGGAAGTCGCGGGAAGGTTGTTCGACCTGTGGGGGCATCCAGTCATCGATTTGTTCACCACCCGGCACAACAGAAAACTTAAGGTCTTCTGCTCAGTCGTACTAGACCCATGCCGCTGCGAAGGATGCCTTCCAACATCCGTGGGGCAATCTCTACATCTACGCCTCTCCTCCATTCTGTCTGATTTGCAGAGTGATCAGCCAAGTGATGATCACTCCAAATCTCAGAATGATTCTGGTTGGGCCCAAATGACCTCAGGCCGTTTGGTATCCCAACCTGCCAGCTCTCCTTTCCATGGTGTCAAGAGAGATCCCCCCCCCCTGGCCCAACCTGCTGTGTCAACCCCACATCGAGCGGTATCACCTGGCAGTGCAGTCCATGTCTTCATGGCTGGAGGTTATCCACCATCTGCTGTGAGTGAGAGGCTTTTCGCGCTGTGCAGCATCGGAGATGGCTGGATACCTCAGACGATCCTCCGCAGCGGTATACCGGGAAAACGGTCCGTCTTCTGTGGTTGGTGTCATGGACGGGGTATCTCTCCGGTCGGAGCTACTGTTCAGCAGGTTGCAGGCTTCCTCGTCTTTCTTCGCCGAGAGAAGCTCTATGCGTTTCAGCAGTAAAAGGCTATCGGGCAGCACTCTGCTTAGTCTTGCAGCTGAAAGGGGTAGATGTCTCCTCATCCTTCGAGATATCTCTACTGATGAGAAGCTTCGAGAAGTCTTGCCCACCCAGGGACCTCAGGCCCCCTGCATGGGGTGTGACTCTCATTCTAAGGAACCTGACTCGTGCACCGTACAAGCCTTTACAAGAGTCATCAGACAGGGATCTAACCCTCAAGACCATCTTCTTGCTTGCCCTGGCATCGGCGAAGAGAGTTGGCAAACTTCACAGATTTTCCATTGATGTTAAACACTCAAGGTGATGGGGATTGGTTACGCTTGACTTCGGCCCAGATTTCGTAGCGAAGACTCAGGACCCATCGGTCCCTGACACTCAGTTCGAGTCCTTCATGATCCCCTCCCTAGAGGACTTTGTTGGTAATGTCTCAGACGAGATACTACTGTGCCCTGTTAGAATGCTGTGGTGCTACCTGAAGAGGACTCGCCATCTCTGGCCTGAGTGTTGACAACTCTTCGTTAGCGCTGGCTCGACCAAGAAAGAAGTGTCCAAGAACACGATCTCTTTCTGGATTCATGAGACAATAAGGAGAGCATATTCTGCTGCTGGAGAAGATGACACCGTGCAGCTTAAGTCTGAGAGCTCACAGTCCATAGCATTGAATCCATCCTCACATTCTGGAAGAACCTGTTGGTCCCACAAGTTTTGAAGGCGCTGTTGTGGTCCCAACAGACCACCTTCACTTCCTTCTACCTTCGGGATGTTGCCCATAAGTCCCTGGACACTTTTTCCTTGGGTCCTGTGGTGGCTGTTCAACAAGTGTAGCTTACCCAGCTCCTCTAACAGGACAGGTTGCGTCTCGGCTAAGATGTACGGTTGTGGATGTGAGAATGAATGTGGAGTGACTGGCCTTTCTTCCCTCTCTTCATCTCAGCTCTCTTCCTATGGGCAGGGAGCGGACGTGCCATTACATGCTGGATCTGGTGGTCGATGCAGGTAAGCACTTAACTAGCGCTTCCATTCTATTTCCTCTCAGGATCATAGAAGCAATCTCGCTCCTTCCTCTAGCAAGGGGAGGAGGGAGACCATGACAATAAGACAAATCCAATGCCTGTATTTGCCTTAATGTCACCGACTATCAGGGTTCTTCTTAGCCTACTTTGCTTGAACTGACATTTCCTCATTCATGCAAAGGGACTCAGTCTGACAATTGATCTACGCTTTCTTACAACCCGAATTATTTTTGTCAGCAGTTTTCCTTCCGCTTCATCGACTCAGGAAGGGAACACAAGGTGTGGCGAAGTCCATTCAGTCTCACTCAGATTCCTCCCTCCAACCAGTGAGTCATCTTAATATAAAGGACCAACGGTTTGTATATCGTGTTGGAACAAATCACAGTTTTTTAAAGTAAATTGTATTTTTCCTAACTATACAGACCTGAGGTCCTTTACATTATATTTCATGTCCACCTCATGCCACCCCTTAATCTGACACCTGGGCTGAAAGGCAAATTGGAATGTTTACATATGGGCAGGCGGTACTTCCGCCTCTTGGACGGTAGTTAACTGCTTAACCATCTTGTTCGAAAGTTCAACGGCCGTTTCCAGCCTCACTGAAAGTAATTCCTAATGTAAAGGACCTCAGGTTTGCATAGTTAGGAAAAATACAATTTACTTTAAAAAATTGTGTTTTTTAAACATCTAACTTACCTGGTAGTTATATATATAGCTTAAGTCCCTGATGTCACGCAGAATTTCAAAAAACTCACATGGGTAATCGCGATCGGGTAGTCAGGTGAACCACTGTGCGCCTCTACCCAGGTACCTGGAACCATTCAACTATTCTTCAGATGTTCCCCGCCGCGGCTGGTAACGTCATTTGAATTTCTCAGCCGTAGTCCGTGGTTTTTCGTGACCTATTTTGGTGAAGTACACTTGGCTTTGGCTGCCGTTGTTTGGATTTGGTTATAGTTGGTATGTGAGAAAGCTTGAAGGGACTGCCCAGAAGAGCCAAGAGTACTTTTTTCACTTCTTTTTAAAGACAGCCAGGAATTAGATATCTTTGCCCCAAGTCAACCAACCTGTTGATCCTCCCGCAGTGGTAGTCTCTGAACCCCTGCTGAAACAGGTAAAGACCCAACACTTAAGGATATGATGGCGCCATTCAAGCCCTGGGCTAATGGGTAAAATCCTCTCGGATGAAGATGGATAATATGTGGTCGAAATGAGAGATCTAAAAAGTTCCGGGCGTTAAAGTAAGGTTAGTGCAAGTGCAGTGGAGGTGCCGCCGATCTGGCGTGGCTCCTAGCCCTAGACCTCCTCCCAAGCTCCCAACCCTGGGAGAAGGAAAGTCGACAGGCTAAGGGAGACGAGAGGTTTTAGCTCCCGAGCGGTCGCCCATCGAGTGTTCCTGACGCCCCAGACGCCACCTCACCAGGGAAAGGCGAGGTAATGTTGTCCCTTCTGATGATGCAGTCCCCAGACGGGGCTGGCGTCAGTCTCGAGTCCAGACCACTCAAGAGGAAGTTACCCCAATAGAAGGACGTCAGATGAGACTTCTCAGGCTCCAGGTGGGCCACTGGAGCAGCCCGGAGCGCTTCCTTTTCAGCCTCAAGGTAGCTCTCCTGCCAAGAGCAAACGACAGTCCAGACTCGGCCAGGACGCCTGGGCAGCAAGTAAAGACAGCGGACGCTTTTCTCCTCCTGTACATGCTCTCCTCCTCCTCGGATTGGGACTGCCCAGAACGCTCACCACATTCCATTTGACGATTAAATGAAGATTTGTTAGATCTTGGCTTCTCAGACTGTCCCCAGCAGCAGGAAGCCCCCAAGTAGTTAGCTTTGCTGAAAAATATGCAGCAGAAACTGTCTTCTGGCGCTTGGCAAAACTAGGCAGAAGGTGAAGGATGCAGGACGTCCAGCCAGGTGTTCAGACGCCAGATGCTCAGCAGCTGAACGGACGCCAAGAACTCAAGAACTGGACGCCAAGATCGGAGTGAAACACAGGACGCCAAATGTCAAGAGAATTGACGCCAGACGACACTCTTGCATTGGGCGTCAGGACGCTAAGCATCAAGATTTGACGCCAGGACGGAAGGTAGCTTCAGGACGGTAGCGCTGCCAAGATTCTGGACACCAAAACGCCACAGCTGGGCGCCAGGACGCTGGGACACAGAGATTCTGGACGCCAGGACGCCCGCAACTGGACGCCAGGAACGCACCACAAGCCGCAACAGTAGGATTTTAGGACTCCAGGACGTTCGGGCCGAGAGGCTGACGCCAGACGATATTGCCGAAGCAGCAACAAACAGGACGTCAGCCACTTCGGTAACTGAACAGTCGGAGGAGGTGGAAGACGATCTTTCCTCCTTCTCCAGACATTCTTCTTGGACGGTTACCAACAAAGAGAAACGAAGTTATTCACCCTCGTCGACTTAAAAGGTTGATGAAAGTGTTTATTTGAACTTTTCCCGACAACTTCGTGCTAGCTGCTTCGATCTCCTCCTCGGAATTCACCTCAGAAGACCCCAAGAAGGCTATCTTCAAAGATGATTATGTCTCGATCTTCCAAACGAGCTTTGAAGACCAATGGAGGGATTGGATGAACACCAAGAAGGACCAAGGCCGAACAGTGTTCTCTTTCCTGAAGAAGTGAAAGGCCGAGATCAGCATTTGGTACGAGATGGAGAAGCCTGCCCGGGGAGTTCCTGCCTCTTCCAGGGGACTTCTCTAGTCTGGTAGACGCCGCACGCTATGGGCTTACAGATCTTACAATTCTCCTCGGAAATGGATCAGGTCCTCAAGGGAATGAGGGCTTTTTGAAGTCTTTAATTTTCTAGACTGACTCTAACGAGCCTTCCGCAATTTTGCAGAGACCATCCAGTCTTGGACATCGAAGAACTGTTCATCTTAGATATTTGTCCAGGCAAATTAGACTTAAAACACATCTAGAAAAAAATCATGTTATTTATCAGATGAGCTGGTCAGCAGAACAAAATCAGACGCTCCGTCAAGTGTGTGCTTCCCCCTGCTGGGGGGGAAACCCCCTTGGAGGGTTTCCTCCTCATTTTCCTGGTATGTTTTTGGCAAAAACTACATCGGCGGGCTCTTTTTTGGAGCAAAATTAGTTCCATTAAATTCTCCACAACTTTCATTTCTGTGTCTTTAGCTTAATTATTACAGTTTTTACACAAATGAGGTCAAAACTATATAAATTTAAGAATTAAAAAATGCTTTTCCAGTCCTTACACTTTGCTTAATAACTTTGAAATTCTAATTTTATCTGTAAATATCATTTGTAGATGACATTTGGGAGAAGATCCAGGTTTCATTTGGTACCTTTGTTTTGGTCAAATATTAGAAGAAGGACTACGAATACGCTTATAAAGCATAATCCCGTGTGTCCATGCCTATATTGCTTTTGATATGCAAAAACATTTCCATTTTTGCTTTGAACATTTCTGAAATAGAATTGCTATTATACTCATTGCATAACATATTCTTCTTCAACATCAAACCAGGTCTTTAACTGCTTTCTTTTGTGATTGTCTTATTATTAGAAATAATATGCATATAGCATTCCTACACAATCAACATTTACCATTGATTTCAAGTAATGAGATGCTCTCTGTTGCCAAAAGACATTTATCTCTGAAACATTTTAAATTTTAAGATAGGTCTCTTTACTGAGACGTGTCAGTAAATCATTAGAAATGACGGACATTCTTGAAATGCTAAAGAAGTGAAAACTATTCAACTGAGTCCTAAATATTACTGAGTACATAAAAGAGAATCATAATCACAAACAGCAAAGAGAAAGGTTGCAACACAGCAAACCATGAGGTCACTGAAGAAAACCGTGATTTTCATCCAAGTGCTTTTTCTGTAGTGAATCACTATGTGTTTCTGCAATTGAAAAAAAAAAGAATATCCATCTTCAGAAAATTTGTCAACAGTTATGCATCTGAAAAAGAAAATTTCACTGCCATAAAGAAAGAAAAGATGAACTTGTCAAAAGCTTTTGCAAAGTCGAGTTAACAGTGTCCTGTGTGTCTTGTTGCTTTATCATATTTTATCATGAAGTTTGCTATCATGTGGACCAGCACATCATCATCTTTAAAAAGAGGCCGTTTCCAAAAACCATGTTGGTGCTTTTGAAAACTATTTAGGTACATTGAATGGAATCGTGAAGAATGCCAATTCACTTTTACATGACTTAATGAAAAATATGAGAAAATATACAGAAAGTTCAGGCCTATAAAAACATTGAAAATAGGTTTAGGACCACATTTGAAGATAGAGTAATGTTCTGCTAATTTATGAAAAGATCAACAAGTTTGTTGGCTCTGGTATCAAAACTGACTTAATAATATTAAGAAGAGAGAAAAGTGAGAAAATGAAAGATTAAGAATATGAAAGGTACTCCATCTGGTCCTCCTGCTGATCCATTTTTAATCCTTACAATAACAGCCTGCACATTCAGCTGTCACTGAATATCTATGAAAATGCAGATGATGATGTGCTATTTCTGTATCATTATCTCTTAGAATTCTAGTTGTTCAAAATAAAAAAACATAGGAAAATTACAAAGAAGTGTTAGCATATTTCCATGCATCTGCAACATCGCCCTTTTATTTTTGTCCTGCCTATTTCTTTGCTTATTTTATTCATCTGGCTTGAACATTGTTAACACAGTATAGAGAGTTGATTTGCTTGATATTCTGTAGTGATTTCTCACTGTTTGAGTCATTTTCTGCAATTTGATTGGAAATCAGGTGTTCTGCATTTTCATCTTAGTATATTTTGATAATGCAGACTTCAACATGCATTCTTTGTCTTTGCAAGGGCTTTTTCCACTTTCTAATGGGTGGAACAAGATCCTTCTGTCATCAAGAACTGCAAAACTCAGGAAATAAATGAATTGAGAATTTTCCACTATCCTCAAATGAGATTATAGCTGGAAACATTAAAATAAGAAAGTTTGAGGGCAACAAAAACATTTTTCCCCCATGCCTTGAACTAAATCTTTAACATTTATTTTTGACCATTTATATTCTTAACTATAGAAATTTGTATTTTGTATATCCTTCCCATTTTTCCATTTCCCTTCCTTCCCATCATGTTTTCATATGTTCTTGGAACGGATTGTTAACCATGCTCATTCTATGGCAGTCAAAATACTTGCATATACTATTTCTCATTAAGCCTACCACCAACTGAGTCACAAATACTAGATCTAAAATATTTAACCTTTCTTGTTGGTAGGTGATTTAAACAAAGAAGTGTTATGTTCCTAGTAACTTTTGACCAGCCACTTTTCAAATTGCCTCTTATCTTCTGCAATCCAAATTGAACTTAGCAATATATTGTAAGGCTGGGACCATTTCATCTCCTTATGTCGTATCTGGGTCCATTGATACATCAGGAAAGTGTCTCCAAGATTAGAACTATGGTCCACTGTTTATGGTTTCTTCATCAGCACCCAATTTTTCAATTATTATGTCAAATGCTTTTAGTATTAGAGGGTCTACATATTGCTAACAATGTTCACTAAACTCATGCTTCAAGAACTTACTATTGATGATAACGACACATTCATGTAGAACAACTATTTCATCATTCAAGACTTCCTCTCCATCATTCACTTCCTGAAAGTGATAATATTCTAAAAGAATTCTATTTTTCTGATCTGATCTATAAGTTTGGAAACCTTTATCTGGTCAATTATAAGTACTTTGATCTTGTGATACCAGGTTTCACTTTTATATTCAGAACGCATTTTTCATTTTAAGCTTCCATTTAGACTGGTGTAAGAACCATCTTGCCCATTTTTGAGCCACAGGCCAACTAAAACAAATCTTGGCCAGCTCTATCTTCAAGATATGGTTTCATCTTCCTTCCAAAATGCCACACAGTGAGTATCAGAAATTTACAGCTGATGGCTCTTTTACCATGTTCTGAAAAGTTGATCTTTTTTTCTGATTTGACCAGAAACAAACATTGAAAAAATCCAACATTGGAGGCATTATACTTGTTCTTCCAGCTTCATATTTATTCACTTTGTGCATAAGAGGTGGTCTTAGGTTCCATATCTGCACTCATCATCTGTGCATCATAGATGGAGCATTTAGCGGTGTCCAGACCTTGTAGCTATATCTAGGTATTGAATTAAGGAGTCAAAGAATGGAAAGGATGAGGAAAATGTTGGCTTGTTTTTTGGCTTCATCAAATGATCTTTGTTCTTTGTCTTTAGGTCTTGTTTCATTATCAACTTGATTTTTATATGTATTTGATTTTGAAAGATATTGGCAAAAAGGTAATGCAAGAATAAAATAAGGACATTTGGTATTAAACCTAAAACCATTTAAGAGTGAAACCATTTTCTACCATTAAGTAGTGTTGAAGTAGATGATGCACCATTCCTGTTGATTCCACTAGATTGCTTTGCCAATATCTCATAATTGTGATTCATCTTGGGATGTTTGAGCTAACATCTTTCCCATTATCAATATTTGATGAGGCTGGATTAATGAAAAGACAAGAAAAATCTGCTTTTCTTTTCTTTTTTTTTCGACATCAAAGAAGGACTCATTCATGATCCGGGAACAAAGTATGTTATAGATTTTATTTTGATTTATCATGTCATAATGTATTGGCTTCATAAGGCTCCTTTGCTGATGTTAGTGCCTCATATGTTAGAATCTATTAAGAAACACTACGGAAAAGAAGTATTATCCTTTTCGGCGGTTACTTCCACAAATCTTTTACAAAGAGTAACTTGCAGTCTTAACGACTAATGAAACAGATTTCACCTTCTTAATATTCTTCATCCTCACCACGGCTTCCAGGTGATCCTCCATAATCTAAAGAATAAGCAACGCCTGATCAATGCACCTGAGGCATTTCCATACTAGACATGTTGAAAAAATATTTTTGTGTCCTTATTTCTATTTTGCTCAACTTCAGACATGAAGGGTTGAGGCAGATCAACATGAATCAGTTGTTGCCATGGACAAGATGCGGCACCTTTGACTCCATCAGAGATACTCACCTAAAGGCATCTTTCAGGGCTTTGAACTCTTTAGATCTTTGTTGGACTGGACCCTTGAAGAGTCTTGGGGAGTAATTAAAAATCTGAAGAACACTTTCACAAAGGAGCTTATTGCCTGGACTGTCCTGTATGGATAAGGCAATTAGAGATGGTGCCAACGAACTGGCAGCTCTTTTTTCAGCTGGCATCTTTAAGAAAAGAGCCCATCTTTTGTACTCTTTTTTTGTTAATGGGGTACGCCCATCCAGAAGTTCTTAAACTTTTTTGCTCCGCTATCATCTCACCTGTTCCTTATGGTGAAAGAGGTCTCTAGCCTTAGCTCAAAAAAGCCACACAAGATCTAACAACAAGACGGCTAGAAAAGTGCTGCCAGCGTAGCCACCCTCAGAAGGTAAAGGAGAAGTTCCAGACTGCCCTTGTGGTAGATCCAACAGTAGAGGAAATACGACCTGCTGGTAAAGAACAAGGAGGAGAGGCAGACGAGAAGAGCCAGAATCTGAAGTGAAGCACCTTCAGACAGTGTAGCCAGACTGAACAACTTCTGGCAAGTGTGAGAAAAGAGGAGCGGACCTATGGTCCATTCAGTTACTCAAAGAGGGGTACAGGATCCCTTCCTGAGAAGACCCCCCTAGCTAAGACCAATAGACCTTTCAGCCAAATACAAATTCAAGGGGTAGAGGCTCTGCAACAGCAAGTGTCTATGATGTTGCAAAGGAGACCATAGAGAAGGTTCAAGATCTGAATCCCCAGGATTCTGGCAATTGTTTATTCCTGGTCCCCAAAAAGCTTGGGGGTTGGATACTGGGTGCTAGACGAGTGCACTCAACCGTTTTTGTGCAGAAAACAAAATTCACAATGGAAACGACAAAATCCATTCTAGCAGCAGTCAGACCTAACACGACTGGATGGTTTCACTGGACACTCCAGGATGCGTATTTTCACATCCCATACACCCCAAGCTCCAAGAAAATATCTGAGGTTAGTTCACAGGGGAAGGTTTTCCAGTTTCGGGCCTCTGGTTTCGGACCTAAGCACCACCACAGATTTTCACGAGGCTGATGACCAATGTAGCAGGTTTCTTCACAAGAGGCATCAGAAATCTCCTTATTCTGACGACTGGCTCCTCAGAGCTCCTTCCAGCACCCGCTGCCTGGAGGATCTTCAGACCACGATTCAATTATCGGAAGAACTTGGTCTGCTGAAAACAGATCGAAATCTCAGCGTGATCCCATCCCAAGAGGTTCTGTACCTTGGGATGAAGATTCAAAGTCAGGATTTCAGGCTTTTTCCGTCTGGCAGGGGAACAAGCATTAGAAAACTTCAGAACTTTCTAAAACGACAGATGTTCGGGTGAGGAATGGATGAGTCTGCTGGGACCCTTTTCCTCTAGAACAGTTTGTCTCCTTGGGAAGGCTGAATCTTCGTCTGCGATACAGTTTCACCTAAATCAAACTGAGGAAGACAATAGAACTGGAGACCAAGTGCATCCCCATTTCGGAACCAAGTAAGGATGTGTTTGAGTGGTGGAACGACTCCATCAAGCTCCAGGAAGGCCTTTCTCTGCACATCAGAAGAACCCAGACCTGGTGTTGTTCTCGATGCGCTTGACTCCAGGATGGGGAGCAACACTAGGGAAGGAAAGAAGTCTCGGGCTCCTGACCAGAGAACAGGTAAGTGGCACATCAACCAGAAGGAACCAACTGCAATCCTTCTAAGCTCTCAGGGAGTTGGAACACTTAGTGGAGAACAGAGTGGTGCAGGTCAACGCTGACAACACGACAGCGTTAGCCTACATCAACAAACAAGGGGGCACTCACTCCCGGAGTCTCTATTACGAGACAGCAAGAAAATTTCTTCTCTGGGCAAAGGAGAAGAATGTCAAACTAGTAACCGCTTTATCCAAGGGAGAAAAATGTGAGGGCAGACATTCTGAGCAGAAAAATCAAGTCCTCTCAACAGAATGGATGCTACATCAGGACATCTGCAAAGCATGTGGCGACTTTGCCCACGTCCGGTGCATAGATCCTTTCAGCACAAACGAAGAGGCTGGAAACTTACTGCTCTCCCACCCAGATCCGGGCGAGGCTACATAGATGCCTGATGGACTGGTCCAATTTGACGCTGTATGCCTTTCCCCTTTCAAATAATTCACAGGGTGTTCCAGAATTTGTGTCACAGGGGAACCAGAATGACCCTTAGTGGTCCTTTACTTGGCCAACAAGAGATTGGTTCACAGAGGTACTGGAATGGATGGTGGACATCCCGAAGGCTACCCCAGAGAGTAGATCTACTCAAACAACCCCATTTGGAAAGATATCACCAAAACCTCCAAGCAAATAACTGCCTTCAGACTATTGAAAGACTCACAAGAGCTAGAGGTTTTTCAAGGAGGCAGCTGGCGCGATCCAAGAGCAAGGAGGTCATCCACCTTAGGGATATACCAATCCAAGTGGGAGGTATTTAGAGGTTGGTGCAAGATCAAATCATGTGTCCTCTTCCAGTACCTCTGTAACCCAAATAGCGGACTTCCTGCTACACCTTAAGAGGAAGCTTAATTTTTCTACCTCACCAAGGGATATAGGAGCATGCTGGAAGCAGTTTTTAGGCATAGAACTTGGACCTGTCAAACAATAAGGATCTCCAGGACCTACTCAGATCCTTCAAACCGTTAAAGAGAAAGTTCAGAACTCACCAGCATGGAACTTAGACATGGTCCTGAGGTTCCTCATGGAATTAGGTTCGAACCCATAAGAGCATCTTTAAAGACCTCACCATGAAAACTCTTTTCTTGGTCAGTTTGGCCACAGCAAAAAAAAAGAGTTAGTGAGATATGCCCTCTTCAGCAAGAATATGTGGTTTGACAAGGCAAGGCAATCTTTGTTCTTGCAACTTGGATTTCTTGCAAAAATGAACTCCCATCTCAACCTGGCCCAGAGTGTTGAGATTCCGAACTAACGACGGACATCACAGGGGAGGAGAAAGAGAGAGTCCTATGCCCGGTAAGAGCTCTAGGCACTACCTGGATAGGACAAAGGACTTAAGAGGTAAATTCAGAAAGGAGCTTTGGTTCAAAAAACCCCTCTGTGCAGATGTCGAGAAAGAATGCTCTGTCTCATTTTATCAGACAGTTGATAAAAGAAGCACATATGGAGTGTAAGATGGACCACAAGATTCTGAAAGTTAAAGACGACGAGGTCAGGGGCAGTAGCAACCTCTGTAGCATTTTAAACAGAACAGGTCCTGCAAAGTATAATTCTCTATGTCTGCTATTAGACAACAAATCCTTTACTTTATCAAGGTACAATCTGACTCAGTCCCAAGGTTCATGATATTAGAGCTGTGGCCACCTAAACTACTTCAGACTGGATCTTATGAATACACTGGTTGGACCACCCTGGTTTTCCGTCTTTATTTGAAATCCTTAGGCTCTTAATTCTCCAGTAGTCGGGAGGAGGGGTTGTCCCTCCTGGCAATCCCATAATTCCTGGTCAATTTTTTCCACTGCCTCAGTTATCCTGGTCATTTCAAAATTTTGACTTTACCTGGACCGTGTTATCTGTAATTTGTCTAATTGACACATTTATGCAATCAATTTTGTATAGTTATTTTGTTTAAGTATATTTTTTTATATTGTCATGTTAATTTTAAGCTCCCATCAGTTTCATTTGTACATTATTGTTATTATTGCTAGCAATTAAAATTTTTTGGTGGACCTTGGTCTTCTGTTCCCCCGGTTATCTCTTGCAGTTTAAGAATGATATTTATTTCTCTGTTCATTTTCACCGGTGACAGCCCAATCCAGAAAAGGGATTTTGACAAAGGAAAATCTATTTCTGGAGAGGGACCGTGTCACCCGGTGACCCACCTCTGTCATGTGTCGGACTCCCCATAGTAAACATCATTCTGGTGGGGGTGATGCTTTCATGGAATGCGGCTAGCGGTGATTTTGGTACCTGTGAGTTGCATGGGTTTGTAACGCACCTCTCTGTGGGATTTTTTTGGGATCTCTATAGGATAAGGTTCCGTGTTTTATAGTTCACCCTTTCCATACACCCACATCTAATGGAGTGCTCTGGGGTAGTAACTCAGCATTTCATTTAGTTTTCTCTGGTACGGACATTAATTACCTAGAAGTAAGTGCTGAATGGACTTTTCAGGTGACACAGTCCCCTCTCCAGAAAAAGGATTTTGACAAAGGAAAAATCTATTTCTGGGAGAGACCTGTCACCCGGGTGAAATAACCTTTCAGCACTTATTTCAAGGTAAAGCTATTACTAAATATACCAGAGAAAAGCTAATAGGAAGCCGAGTTACTACTCTCAAAAGCGAGCCCATGGTATGGAGTCGTGTATGAGAAAGGGTGAGATTGTAGCACAATCACAGGCCTCCGCCCTGTAAATCTTCCCAATGTCAAGTCCCACCGAACGTGAGGAGCCGTTATACCCGCACCACTTGCGGACTGCTCTCGACGACCCCAGCGCTACCCACATTCCACATTAGCACCCCACACCGAATGGTATTTGACCAGGGGAAAAAGAGGAAATAAGGGAAACCGGGTGACATTAGGTCTCTCCCAGAAATAGATTTTTCCTTTGTCAAAATCTTTTTCTGGGTTTCTCGACCTGTGTCAGCCGGTGAAATAATAACAGAGAAATCAAAATACATTCTGAAAACAAAAGGAGATTGTAGAGGAAAGTAATAAAAGCACCACATCTGCAAGATTTTAATAACTTAGTAGTAAGAATGGCATTAAGACATAACATGACAAAGAATATACTTAGTTTTATAAATAACATAATTATACATGAATACAAGATCCTGAATGGAGAAGGTACTTAAAATTACAGACTTAAGTACTAAACACATACTTAAAACTAATACATGGAAAACTGTGTTCCAAAAACAATACAAAACAATATATGTAAATGAGGTAAACAATAAACAGGATAAATTCATGACATGGTCAGGAGAAGGTGTGAAGCATGCCTGACCTGGAGATGACCAAAGGAGAATAAATGAGGCAGGTAGGAGGGAGGAGAGTGACTGAGTACAGAAAGAATCATACTGGTGGGGGAACTAATGTTTCCCTGCTGCCACTGTAGAAAATTTTAGAGCTTCTAGTGATTTCAGGTAGTGGCGCTTAAAGACTACAGGGAGATTTCACCCTGTGTACTTTGACAGATCCTCAAAATTCATATAATGAAAATAGTTAGTGGAGGTGGCCACTGCCCTGATGTCATGCAATTTTGGACTGAATCTGGTTTGCATGTTTAATGAAATATAGGATCTGTTGTCTAATGGCTTTCAAAAGAAATGGTTCCTCCCCCTTCCCTTATAAAAAAGGCCCTTGAAGATATGTGTGAGGTTCTGTAAAGAAACCCTTAGGGAAAGACTGGGCATAAAGACAGGTCTTGTGGGAGGGGATGATCTTCCATGAGGACCACCTATCCTGAGGATCTTCATTTTTAGCTAGGAACTTAGGGGTGAGGAGCTAGTAACACTTCACCTGATGGAAGGAAATCCAGATGATTGGGTTCTCTAGACAAGGCAGCCAGTTCAGAAATCCTGGCACCTGAAGCCAAACTAATTAAAATAAGGTCTTCCTTAATAAGTTAGTGAAAGAACAGTTATGATTATCTATTTCTGAGGCTAACTTAAAACATCATTAAGAACCAGAAAACCGACTATGTGGACGGGTTACTGGTCTCAAGACGCAGCACAGGCTTTAGGGATAGACGGCGCGGCGAGTCCGTTAAGTTAATCTTAAACCCGTGCAAAAATATCTTTTTAAGGCTGATTTTGCTGTAGTAATAGTACTAGGGGCCAGACCTTTTTCAAACAATGACCTAAAAAAGAAATGGCTAAATTAGTGGTCATTGTAGCTTCAGATTCTTTTAGAAAGAGTGCCAATTTCTTAGCTGCTGAGTCGTACACCTAAGAGTGGATTCCCTTTATCTGACTCTCTAGGAACAAAGTGTTAATAGGATCGATATTAGCATCCCTTTGAGCAGCAAACTTCATGAAATCCACAAAGCTAGGGCATTCTGAATTCTGAGGAAGCTGACACAGTCTGAGTTTGTACTATTTGCGTCAGTTTCAGGTTGGGAATTTTCAAACACTTGAGTTTCAGTTCTAGAAGAAGTGGAAACCAGTTGCTCTTGCCCAATTGGGAGCTACTAAGGCCACGGCATTGAATGTCCTGAGTTTGTGAAGGACTTTCAATAACAGGTTTTACTGGGGGAAAGAGGTAGATTCTTTTGCCATTTGTTCCAATCTATGGACATCGTGCATCTGTGGAGTGGCTAGAGGGTCCAGATTGGGGCCACATAGCAAGGTAGTTTGTGGTTGCACTCTGTTGCAAAGAGATCTACTTGGAGACCTGAACTTGGTTGCAAATCCACTCTGAAGGAGGTTTTGTCCAGGGACCATTCCGACTCCAGCGGAGTTGTCCTGACAGGAATCTGCAATGACATTCAACCCCTGCAAGGTGGGTAGCAGACAGGTGCCACTGGTGTTTGTTTGCTGAGAAAATATTGCTATCATAACTTGATTGATCCGACTCGACTTGGAACCTCCTCTGTTCAGACAGTGCACTACTACTGCGCTGTCCAGAACCAATCTTATATGAATCCGATTGTTCGAGGCAGTTTCTTCAGGGTTAGAAAGACTGCCATGGCCTCTAGAACATTGATATGAAACTGGCGGAACATGGTAGACCAAGTCCCTTGCACCTTCTTGTGTTGGGAATATCCTCCCACCCGCTTTAGGTTAGCCTGGTGTGAATCACTAGGGATGGAGGAGGGAACTGAAGGGGGCACTGACTTTGACAAGCTCTTGACGGACGCCCAAGGCCGAGTCTCTTCTTCAGAATCGGTGGAATCAGAGATACTTTGTCTCTGAATTTGACATTGGCTTGACTCCGCCAAACCCTGTTTATGTTCTTCAGTTTGGATTTCAAAAGAAGATCCGTCACAGAAACTGAAGAACCTAAGATTCTTTCTTGGGCAGACGGAAGCCCTGAGAAATTGCCTGGTTGCTTTCGATTTCTCTCCGCTGGGCCGCGTGAAGGGATAGTCTGTGTGTACCCAGGTCCCACTGGATTCCTAGCCACTGAAAGCGACTCTCCAGAACTAGCGGGATTTCTCCCCGTTTATCTGAAAGCCCAATGATTCCAGAAAGCCGATTACTATGGCTGTCGCTCTCCCGGCATTCGCGGGACCCCAAATTATCCAATCGCCCAAGTATGCGCCAGCATGATCCCTGGACTGAGTTGTTGAACTACCGTGTCCGCCAGTTTGGTGAAGATTCTGGGAGCTATATTGAGACCGAATGGCATGACTCTGAATGAGTATGCTTGATTTCCTAGTCTGAACCCCAGATAAGGAGAGAACCTTCTCGCAATCGACGTGATAATAGGCGCCTGAAAGATCTATAGAGGTGGTTACGGCTCCTCGGGAAGTAAGGTCCGAACCTGCAAGTTATTGTAAGCACTGAACTTGTCGTGATTGAATGTAGGAATTTAGATGGACAAGTCTGGAATTACTCTTCTGACTGGAACCTTTCTTTTGGGACGCCTGAATAGTCTGCCCTGAAATTTCAGATGTCTCGCTTTCTTTATTGCCCTCTTTATTAACAGATCTTTCACAAAGTCCTTCAGAGCCTTGGAGGGTGATTGATGGAACCTGACTGGGAGGACTTTGATCCAACCCCACCCCAATAACTTTGGAGACTATGCTCTGGGCCCAGGGACTGAAGCTCCACTGGTCCGAAAATGATACAACCTCCCGCCCTACCTGAGATATCTCACTGTGCGGGAGAGGGCCTGCCTCCTCTAGATCCCCTGCCTCCCCTTCCTTTGGAGGAGGAGCTGGATGAAACCTCTACCTCTGAAGTACCCCCTAGCTCTCGTTCCTTTTGCATTTTGGATTGACCAATGCCCTGGCTTTCGTAAGAGGCATTATAAGCAGGGAGGAAACGTAAGAAGGGGCAGCGAGAGGTTGATGGGCTGGTGAACCAGCACATACTGAGGCTGGGAGGCTGAGGTTGGGAGGTTGAGGGATGTCCAGGGCGGGGACCTGGGCGGCCTGCAGTACTGTCTGAGTCGGGAGCCGCTTAAATTTCTTGAACTTTTTCCCTTGTTTAGGTGAGTTCCGGCGGGCTCAGATTGTTTCCTCTTGGAGGACAAACCCAACGGGAGCGGAGACTCTGGTTGGCCTAGTTGCCTCTGGATAGGACTGCATCAACCCTTCCTGAGAGGAATAGGTTAGCTCCCCAGATGGAGCTTTTTATGAGCCTGTTAGGCTCATGACGGATAGAAGCCTGCCGAAAAGATGTGCTTCCGCAGTTCAATCGGGCCTTTACAAAATCATAGAGGTCCTGTTGGAAACTTCCCAGGAGAGATTTCACAACACCTGGAAAGAGGATCTCACAGTATACCACTGACGTCAGCTCTGCCAAAGTCAATGAGTTTAAGGACCTACTAAGTCTGTCCTTAGCGTCTGCTTCGCCTTCAGGAGCGACTCTGGGATTCTGGGAGTTGCTCGCTAAAGAGGTTAGAGGCGCAGTCAAAGGTCAGCCGGGTAACCGTAAAGGTATCCGGGGTTGCCGCTCAATACAAGGAATCTCGGGTAAGACCAGTGATGTGGGATCTATCTCCCCGGAGATGAGAACTGGTTTGCCTCTCCACGCAAGCTTGGTTGGTGAGGAGGCGACTTTAGAGGTGCATGGAGTGGGGAGGGCTTCCCAGAGAGAACATGGTAAATGCACCTTTTGCCGGGGAGTAGCTTTGTATTCTCCGCCTGCCACTCCGACAAAGGTCCGTAGAGTAGGCTGATTGGGCCTGGTCCTCGGGAAGATGACTGTCTCCTTTGGGACCTTATCGGACCGGATCCGAGCCTCCTCTGTAAGCCTGGCATATCCTGCATAGGGGATTTCAGGTTGAGGAAGAACCCAGTTCTTCCACCTGCAGTGCCTAAGCCTCAATAGTGAGAGTACCCTCATGTTGGGGAGCAAAGAGGGTCAGGGCGCCAGGGTTCCCTTTATCGAAAAGGGGGCAGGTTGGAGGTATCTGGGAGCGGAGAAGGGTTTGTTGGTCATCTGCCACTCATGAACCCGGAGATCAAAGTCCTCTGTGACTTCACCTCCTCTGATAAGGAGAGTAGAAGCGTTTGAAGAAGACAGCTGATTGAGAATTGCGACAGCTTGTCACAACTCTCTTGTCAAACTGTTTGCTAAGAAGTTTCAGCAAACGCCCGCGTCAAAGGAAGGAGGGGGGTGGGAGTCTCCTTACTATGCTTTGACCAAGTGCTCCCTTCCCTAGAAGTAGAGGCCTGCTCGTGACGACACGGGGCTGGGGTCCGTGACATCTCTCGAGGAACTCGGAGCGGACCTTCTGGGATTTCAAGGTCTTTTTCTTAACAGATTTAACCTTAGGGACGGTAGACCTTGCACCGTCCATAAGGCAAGAGGATTTCACAAATCCTCCCTGAAGGAAGAAGCAGTAGAAGAGGAGAACTAAATAATAGATCACCTGCCCCACTTACCCCCTTACCTGGCTGTTCCAAGTCCTACGCTCATAGGCTCCAGGTTGAGGTTGAGGGTCCTGCAACCTCCGCTCGATACCGCAAGCAGCGACTTCTTCTTGGGAGGGCTGCGCCATCTCCGGATCCCGGCGAATTAAGGGGCGGCTATTTCATCCGCAACGGAAGCGAGATCCAGGCGCGGGAAGAGAACGCTGCAAACGTCCTTGCAGAGGATGTAGGGTTTCCCTGCCCATCGTTCTCCCGAGCCGCCACCCAGGACTTGAGGGTCGATAAAGCGGAGTCCCGAGCTGCGGTCAATCTGAAAAGGGGAAAGGAAGATAGGTGATTGGGCCTCTAAAAGGAGAATATGTTACAATTATCCATCAAAGACAAAAATTGAGGATAAACGTTAATCCGGAGGGAAGATTTTCTTCGACTGCCCAGAACCTGCTCGTAAAGTGTAGCACACTTCACAACCGTCCGGTGCCAAACAGTCAGGTCCCCACGTGGACAGCACAGCCGGTGGGACCTGCAGACTTCATGCCCGCTGGCCTGGTTCAGCACAGCGGTGCACCCCTGCTCCTGACAACGCACCATCTGTAAGTTGAACGATAAATGAGTATGCTAATAAGACCACCGGAGTAGTGTCTTAGAATAGTAGTAATCCAAGTAGGCCCCGCCGGAATTAACCGGGGGCTACTGGAACAACATGATTAACTACCTAGAGGGACCGCCGGAGTTAATCCGGAACGACGGGGAAGGTCCCAAAAGGATAGTTAACATATCATTAAATAACATTAAATATTGATAAATGAACACCCACATACCCACACTATATATATAAAAATATATCCGGATAGGACCCGCCGAGTAAACCGGGAGATAAAGGCCTATCGGATATGTAAAAACTCCCAAGCGCCGCCGAGTTAATCCGCGCCAAGGGTAGATAATAATAAGTATGTATGTGAAGTGAACAAAAACATCTGCGACTAGGGAAAGAGATTACTATAGGGTATACTTTTCCCACTTGGGGCTGGAGAGAGTCTTGTACTTAGAACGGTGACGGAGGAGGAGTGGTAGTGAACACCGTCCGACCAAAACACCGTCCCCACGGAGTAGGGGAAACAAGAACATCCGGCCACCAAGCAAAACAAAAACACCAAGGTAAATAGCTGGTGGAGAGAAGATACTGGAAAAGGGTGAATATAAGAGGACAATATAAGTGTCGACTGTGTGAACGGCAGAAGACAGTCAGGTGGGATACTCCAACTGGCAACTAGAACACTGTCTCCCCACCCGAGGTGTCTCGATGGGAAAAGACGAGTACTGACACAAGAAGGGAGGGGGATGTATAGGCTATGAGTGTGGGACTCTGGTAGCGACCAGGAGTGGGTAGGCACACCCGGGCGCCATGAGAATCTACTCCTCTCTAAGATCGGATGAACACTGCATAAAACGATATTGAAAGAGTGGAAGAGATGGAACACTCAAAGACAAAGCAAAGAAAGGGATGGGAAACAGGGTGGGAGCACCCTGGTCCCCTACTGTAGTCTCGAAGGAATGACCGGATAAGGTCAGGTGACGAGAGAACAGCCAATCAATGCAGAGGAGGGTATAGGCTATGGCGAAGGAAAGGCTAAATCTCGGCCTTGGTAAGATAACATATAATGAAAGCTAACCAAGGGTGGGAGAGGGAGGAGGGGGGAAAGGATAGAAGAGAGAATGTGTTAGGAGGGGTAAAACATGAAGTGGAGAATAACCCAAGATGTGGCTCGGAAGGAGGGAGGCAACACGAGGAACCCTCGTTATTCCAGCTTAACTATTAGTACTGTAAAGACTAAACGGAAAGGCCGAAATAGGGAGAGGGAAAAGCGTCCAGCCCCACTCACCAACCAACGCCACATAAAGGGAAGCCACCATGAATCCCCCCTACACAGAGCTCTCTCTGGCCAGTAGAGGACCGCCAAGCCATAGCCTAGGCTAACCTTACCCAGCTGGGGACTGGGGAAGGAAACCCAGGAGAAGTAACTACTCCACCAACTTACAGTAACTTAGCCTAGGCAAAATGAAATGATCTAAATAATCATAAAGCGCATGTAGAAAGGAGACCAAGCCTCACGCGATATGAGCGCGGAGGAAAAAATGGCCGACCTTCCAGACAAAAATTTCTCAGATAATATCTGTAAATATCAAAGACATCCGTGCGCTTGGCATAAAATAAGCAATTTAAGGGTATCGGCGGCCTGTAATTTTGGTGATATTGGCTCAAATTAAATGAAAATGAGTTATCGTCATATTTCCACAGATCTGGGTCCTGGCCATTGCCACGCTGTAAGATAATATCGACACTGAAGCCTTTAAATGGTTTAAAGGCCAATTTAAAGGCCACACCTAAGTAGAGAATTAAAAGGTCTGGCTAGGGTGGTTTTACTGTTTCATTTTGCACTCATTCTTCAAGTATTTGTATTTTTTTATTGCGATTCTTTGCATTATGCCGCATAATATGTTTTTCCTGATAGAGATGGCAACTCTTCCCATGCCTGAATAACGCCAGCCAGTTGTCCCGAGAGAGAATTCTTATATTTTTTTTTATGTAACCGTATGTTTGTTACTTTCAGTCGATTGCAACACTTCCCCTCGGACTTTTGGACATCAGTTCTTTATTATATATATTACCAACATGCCAAAAAAGAAGTTTAGTGCGAAGGAAGCAAGCTCTATAATATCAAAACTTATCTGGAAGCTAAAAGTATAAACACAGCTAATGTTGTGGCTTCTCATGTCGCCACCAACCACGTGTGCTGAGGAGATGCCAAGTACTTCCTATTCACGAAGCTCCCAGTAAAATCTACTATTCCCTTGAACAAATATATCAAGATGATGATGATGATGGCAACGGACTTTGTTTTGAAGTTATCTGATGATGAGGAGGGGAGGAGGAAGATAATGAGCATTTTCAAGATGTAATTGCTGTCCCTGACGTAGCAGGTGATGTCGCTGTTTCATCAGAGCCAACCTAAGAAGTTTTTATTGAGAAGCTATATAACTGAAAAAGAAGATCTTCTAAGGGTAAGCAATGATGGAGAAACAGTTTCATTACCCTTGAGAGTTCTAAAAGACGCTTTCAGTTCGACGTATTCCGGGCAGTGTGACTGCAATATAACACTCGAAATTGATAAAAACAGTTTTGATGTTGACTTGAAACTAAAGTGTCAGTGAGATACCGTCTGTTTTTCAATATACCAAAAGTGCAAGCTAGTGAAAGTGTGAAAACAGAACATATCGGTGAAACAACAGCTTCATTTATATATCAAAACATGATAAATGGGGAGGCTTGGCAGCCTTGAATAACACTGAATTGCCTTAGGTGCCAAACCTTTAGCAAACAGCACGCATTTAACGTTATAAAGAGTATATTGAACGGATTGCTGACCAGACCTTCAAGGGAATCCATGAAAAGAAGTTGATAGAGCAATATTTTATTATTATGAAAGCACTGGGGTCAAACCAGATGAACATGGTAATTTACCTATCGAGGTAATATATGATGGCACCTGGATGAAAAGGGGGACATCAATCCCTATTGGCATAGGGAGTTGTTACCGGAGGCTTACACTGGCTTTGTTCTTGATGGCGAAGTTTTCAGTAAGATATGTAATTCCTGCAGTACTTTGAATAATAAACTGAAAACAAATGAAGTAACAAAGAACAATATGATGCAGCTTATGAAAACATATACAGTCTGGAGAATGCAAAAAAATTTGACCAAGCTTCTGGAAATATGGAAGCTGCTGGTGCTATCGCATTGTGGCAAAGATCACTAGACAGGAAATTCATATATAAAGTATTTGTTGGTGATGGGGGATTCGACAGCATATAAAGGAGTATGCAGTTTGAATGAGGGCACTGGTCCTTATGGCACTCCATACCCAGTGCTCAAGGAAGAATGCATAAACCATGTTCAGAAGAGGATTGTCTTTGAGTCTTATGGCCTTGAGAAAGAAATATGTTTCGAATATGTAACAACAACAAACAAAGTTATGTTTAGGAGTGAGTTTGGAGGACTCAATAAATTGGAGTGATAGCACGGTGATAAAAATTGGAAAATATTTTGGCATTGCAGTAAGAAATGGAGCTAAAGATCCCACTGACCCTTTAGTTACTATGAAAAAAAATATAATGGCAATCTTTTTACATCTGACTAGTGATGATAAAAATCATGATCATTCTCAGTGTCCTGTTGGCAAAAATAGCGGGTGTTTTTACAATCGTGATTTGGCAATGAATGTATCTCCCAGGAGTCACAAGAAGATGACAGTAAAACTCCAACTTACAGAGGAGCAAAAGATCCCAGTTCGCCAAATATTTGAAGAGCTTTCCTCTGATGATTTACTGCAAAGATGTGCGAAAGGTCGTACTCAAAACCTAAATGAATCGTTCAACAGTAAAATATGGGCAAAGTGTCCAAAGGTCAGACTTCATGGGAAGGATACGACCTTTGCTTTCATGTTGCTGCAACGGAGCATAATATTGGCTATGCAGCAAGTTCATTGCTGCCTGTTATGAGAAAATGACAGGAGAAAGCCTGAAAGGCCTTCAAAATGAAAGAGAAGAGCAGGAAACGAATGTCTGCTATGCATTCAAGAAAGCAAAAGAAGCAAAGAACATCAAAAGAAGGATATGAAGGAGGAGCTCATTAGCCTCCTAAAAACCTGGCAGAACAAGAGTAGAGTGGCGTTCTATGATAACCCCCCAAAAATAATATAAACTATTTTCTTTAAGTGATAAATGTTTTTTTTTTAGAGGGAATAATATCTCTTATAAAAAAGAGGGGAGCAGGTGTCATGTAGGCTTTTCTAAGAAACTTTATATGCTTCTAAAAGCAAAATAAATGGTTAGCAAAACTTTAACTGCGTTTTTCTCAAAACATACTTTTTCTACATTCAAATTCTAAAAACTCCCTTATTTATGAATGGATTTTAAAAATCTAAAAAGCAATTTGAACAAAGATAGTGAGAGAACACATCGGCAAATTTATTTTTCTTTTTTCTGTCAAAAAAATTTTTTTACTAACATTTAATATATAATTTTATGTATTTTTTATTGTATTTTTTAAAATATTTTTTTAAAAATAGCATACATCACATATTAGATTTTTGAGTTTGCCGTTTTATTTGATAGGAACTAAACTTTCTGCTATTACTTTTGTTTTTAAATTGAATGATAAATAAAGAAGGAGATGTACTTAAAAACAAAAAAAAGTTATGTTTAAAAGAAAAATATTCGTTAAAAAAAGTTTTTATCCAATTCACCTGAAATTTTGTATGCATATTCGGACAAACTAGAGGTAAAACCTGTAGTTTGAACACCGTCACTCAAAATTAATCTCGACCCGCCGATACCCTTAACCTGTTAAGCGTCACCACGTAATAATACATTTACTGCGATCTGCCATTGGCGCCTTCAACGGGATATTACGTTAAGACTTTAACTCTGCTTTTCAAGCTGTCAGCCCGTAATAATCGTTTTACTTGTATGGAAAATGTTGGAACATCATTTGGTAACACTCTCCAGAACACGTAAGCTGTAATTGATGACTTATTTCCTCCTGGCAACTCTTTTCAGTTGGTCGATTTTTGCCTAGATGACTATTTTTTCAGCACGCTTCGGCGTTTTCAGAGACAACACGGTTTTGTACGTCGTTCTCAATGAATGTCACAAAGAGGAGGCGTATGTCTTCAGGTGAGATAAATCAAATCCTAGACGAGGTGTCTGATACTGAAGACATATTTGATGATGAGAGCTCTAGTTCTGAATCCTCCATGATGAGGATATTGAAGAAACAAACTTTTCTTCCGATAGCGGAAGTGAAGATGACTTCTCATTGCCGAGTGACTGGACTCCAAGAGAGAGAGAGAGAGAGAGAGATCCCTTTACTTTTGTTGCTGATCCCGGCGTGAAATTTTCAGTTGAGGATAAAGAGAATCCATTAGAATTTTTGAGAAATAATTTGATGATGAAATCATTGATTACCTCGTGAAAGAAACAAACAGATTTGCAAATCAGTTTCTAGATGAGAATGTAGAACATTTGTCTCCACAATCACGAGTACATAGATGGATTGTGTGCAGCCCCTGCTTTAGAGATTGGCATACGAAAGAATAATGGTGCATGTATGTACAACACTTTTCATTCAGTATTTTGTAGTCTTATGAAATAAAATAATAGTAGTAGTAATAGTTTTTATCCTATCATTTAATAAAATTCCTACTCTTAACTACAGTACGAATTATAGCATAAAAATCAATATTAACTTTGAAAAACTATCATCAGTGATATGACCGCTAATTGCAAGAAAAAGCGTGGCGATGCGTTAGGCGAGCTCATCGGGGGACGCTTAACAGGTTAAGCATAAACGTGCCATCTCAAACAAAACATCCCAACCCTGGAGGAAGCAATGTCAAATTATAACGTGTATAACAAGGAATAATGGCGGATAGGCCAGGGAAACTAAGCCTAACGACAATAAAAAGGGACTCCCCAGAGAAGGGTAATAAAATATATATAAAACCCAATTGAATATATATATAATAATAAACAAAAGGGTATAAGGAAAGGGGGACGGGAAAAAACCGACCTGGTCGAGCGACATAAGGTCACATGGCGTCGGGCGGTGAATGAGACAGATAATAAATCCCTAATTATATAACTAGGGGGAAATAAAACTCTCAACCACCCAAATAAAACATAGAGATGGTACTCAGCAGGTGATGAATCCAAATGAAGATGCCGTGCTTGAAAAACCAACAAAAAGCGCTTCCAGGAGAATCCACAACAACGCTGACGCGTGCTAAAAGTGGAATGTGGGTGGCCTTTGTTTACAGTCCCGCGAGTGGTGCGCGGGTATTAACGGCACCTCACTTCGGTGGGACTTTTGACATTGGGAAGATTTACAGGCGAGGCCTGTGATTGTGACAATCTCACCCTTTCTCATACACGACTCCATACCATGAGCTCGGCATCGTGAGTAATGTCCAGCAAGCTTTAGCTTTTCTCTGGTATATTTAACAATAGCTTTACTTGAAAATAAGTGCTGAAAGGTTATTTCACGGCTGACAGGTCGAAAGCAGAAATAGATTTTTCCTTTGTCAAATCCCTTTTGCCTCTCACTATCTAAAACAAGTCCAAACATTATACTAAGACTGCTATACGCTGGGTCCGTTTATAGCATCTAATTCAGTAGTGGGAGAGGGAATACCCCTATAATCCATAAACCAATACCCTTTTTTTCTTACCTTTGGAATTGAGAATTTTTATGGTTGTTTTGCGAAGGCTGGACGATGATCTTCCGCAATCATTGGGATGAGAGCTTTTAGATATTGTGTGTTTATTTGGGTTTTAGTGAGGTGGTCGTTTTGTTCCTTGGTAGCGCCCGGAACAAGGGTATTGAGGCCTAGTCACATAGAGTTATACACTGGTTGACAGCCCTAGAGATTTCAGCCCCCTGGGTGGATCGCTGGATCTCTTAAGGAATGCAGACATAATGAGGCAGAAAACATTGAAGTCAGCTTCCTTAACAGGTAGGAACCTTAGAGTTGTTTTGCAAAAGTTTTAGTATATTATAATTCCAACGATGTTAGCTGTCTCTGACCCTCCACCAAAGGTGTCAATCAGCTATATATAACTACCAGGTAAGTTAGATGTTTAAAAATTATATTTTTCATAATAAAATAAATTTTTTGAACATACATACCTGGTAGTTATATATAATTAAATTCCCACCCTCCTCCCCTCTAGAGACTAGAGGCATGGAAGATCTGAGGAATAGTTGGAATGGTTCCAGGTACCTGGGTAGAGGGCGCACAGGTGGTTCACCAGACTACCGATCGGCGATTGCCGCGAGTTTTTTTAAATTCTGCCGTGACGTCAGGGACTTAAGCTATATATATAACTACCAGGTAAGTATGTTGAAAAATTTATTTTATTATGAAAATATCATTTTACAGCAGATACAAATCTTCCTGTTCTTCTTGGCACATTGTGGAATTTTATTGCCATTGTGGCAAAAGCCCAGATGTCTGGCCACTAGGAAATCATTTTCTCCTCTTGGTCAGAGGCTTTCAACTCCTTCCTATACTCAAACAACGGTCAGGAAGTGAGCCCAGGTGAGCCGGATCTACAATCAGTCATTACTTACTTTTCCTCCCACCAATAAGTAAGTATCCCAACGTAAAGGACAAAGGTTTGTATTTGTAAGGGAACAAATCACAAACTTTTAATCAATTTGTATTTTTCCTAACATACAAACCTGAGGCCTTTATATTAATGGCCCACGTCAGCTACCCCTCATTCAGTTTTCCTTGGCTGGAAGATCACTGGCTGCATCACGAGATTCTTGGGGACAAGCAAGATGAAACTCCTCCCACTCGTTGGCCCCATCGGATGATGCTTTGTATTACTCCGCCGTACCTTGATCATATTACACAGAATTTTTTCATAACCAGTTATTCCAGCTGCGCAGGAGAATTTTCCCAATGTAAAGCCCTCAGGTTTGTATGTTAGGGAGAATACAAATTGATTAAAAATTTTTTATTTTTACCCTCAAATCTTTGGTACAAGCCATCCTTCAGTCATCTTCTTAATGGCAGTTTTGTCATGGTTTTCCCCTCAAGAGGTTTTCATATGATCAATGGCCAATTCAATGAGACTTCTGGGTTGCATCTACTTATGGTTCAAATTATCAAGATTATTCACAGTCCTCTTCTGGCAAGGTGGAAGACTTTCTTCATGGATCAGTTTGGAAAATGAGCTGCTTCACTATCTAAGCTTTCAAGAGAGACACTACTTGGGTGTTCCTTCCCATAAATCACCATGTATGGTAACAGATACCCTTTCTGCTATGACCTCAGTCAGGTCACCGATCACAGCCAAGTCTCTATTTTTAGTTGGTGCTTCAAGGCACCAGAACTCTCTTACTCTTCGGGGAGTTATGCAGAAATTTGTTTTTCTCAAACTAGTTTGGTTCATTAGATATAGCAGGTTATTTATGCCTGGATGAACTTTTTTCTAGTCATTAATGTTGCAACTTGGCTTATTGCAAAATGTAAAGTTTCCAGCCTGTCACTTTTATTTTTCACTTATAATCATCATGTCTTCTAACGGTTCGAGTCCAGCCCTTGAATCCTTGTTCCATTTGGAGCTATGGATTCTTTACTCCTCATTTTCCTAGGAGCTTCATTGATCTCTTAACCTTACAGGCTTGGATAAAATATATTTAAAACACCTAGACTGGACATACTTTAATGCTGGCCAGTTAAAAGAAAAAAAAACACATCAATGAAAGAGTGAAGATATGCAAATGCGCATGGTAAAAGAAAAACAATTTTGAAAAATTTTCTAAACCTTCCATGGGAAGTTGAAAGTGAATATTTCCAACTCTGTGTGGGGCCTCTTTTCCAAGATACTGGTAAAAATATGCTAATTTTACCAAGTTATAGATGCTTTTTCTAATAATTTTTTTTATTTTGTAAAATTACAATTACAGCTTATACAATATCATAACAGATAAGAACTAAAATGAAAACAGTAATACCACGAACTTATGTGAGGTTAGGTTCCAGAACCCCTCATGTAAGGCGAGAATTCATGTAAGTTTGGTATGGTCACTAAAAATGCTAATACTGTACATACAGTAAATGCTTATTTCTAGAGTTTAAACCCTAAATATGACAAAATCATGCCCCCAAAGCACTGTAATTTCATTTAAAAGTTAGCTTAATACCATACTGTAATTCATATTTCATCACAGTACCGAGAGAGAGAAGGAGAGTGAGAGAGAGAGAGATGGGGGTTTCACCTCTTGAAATTATTCATGAATTATTACGGAGACAGAGAGAATAGTGAGAAGGTGGTGGGGTTTGTTGTTACTAAATATCGAGAGTGAATTATTCATGATTTATGACAGAAAAAGAGAGATTAACTGTGGAGAGAGAGAAAATTATTCTTATGCTAGATATCAAAAGATGGAAATTTGTGATTTGTGATGGAGAGAGAGATTTTTCAGTATCCTTTGTAGTGATATTTTATTTAATCATCAAGTGGGCAACATATTTGACCATCGAGTGGACAACATTTTCTACCCTTCACGGTCAATATATCATTATGTCCAGGTAATTGACAGTTTGACCACCTCCCTTGCAAAAGCTTAACAGAAGACTGAGAATTGATATGTATTCTTTTTAAAATTTTACAAACATTACTATAACAAATGCATGAATATTGTAATTATAGCATGAAAAGCAATATGAAAAAATTAATAACAAAAATAACGTCACATTTATCTATAAAACTACATTATACAAAACAAATAAACATATTTTCTGGATCGACTCCACTTATTCAGCGGGTGAAATAATCCATTCAACACTTATTTCTAAACACCGTAATTCAGACAACCCCTCTTACAAGGTCTGTTTCTGTGCCCAGTTTTCTCCACACTACACATCTTTTTGTAGACAGGACCTAACTTTTGTCAGATCCCTCTTTTAAAAAAAAGGGGGTACATCGTGTCACTATTAGGCAGACGGTATTTTCTTCAATACAAGCCTGTTCAGGTTCAATCTAAAGCTCATGATCTTTAGGCGGTGACCACAATAACAACTTATTTTCATTACATGAATTTAGAGGACCTACTAATGTTCAAGGTAGAATTCTCCTAGTTTCCAACGTCTCTGCCTTAAGTCTTTATTAGCATAAGAATGATGTTTATTTCTCTATTATTATTTCACCGGCTGACACTGGACCCGATCCAGAAAAAGGATTTTGACAAAGAGAAAATCTATTTCTGAGAGGGCCGTGTCACCCTGTGACCCACCCCTGTTTTTTGTATTCTCTCCCTCCCATGATAAACATCATTCTAGTGGTAGTGTAAAATGCTAACATGGAATGTGAAAATAGTGTTTATTGTACAGTCCAGTGAGTAGTGCATGGGCTTGTATCGTACCTCTGAGAGGGACTTTTGACATTGGGAATCTTTATAGAGGCAGGGTCCCGTGATTGTGACAATCTGTTTACCATATGGTGACTCCATTTCTTGGAGCTCGCTCAGTATGTAAATAACCCCAGATTAACATTTAGGCTTTTCTCTGCCCCTATCTATCTATGACAGTTAAAGAAATAAGTGCTGGGAATGGATTATTTCACCGGGTGACACGGGCCCTCCCAATGAAATTGATTTTTGCTTTGTCAAAATCATTTTATACAGGTTAATATTTGATAAAATCTCTCTCTCATCTCATTAGACAAATATATTTAGAGAGAAAAAAAATACAACTTATAAGTTAAAGCAAATGTTAAAGTACTGAGAGAGAGAGAGAGAGAGAAGAGAGATGCTTAACTGAGAGAGAGAGAACCAGAGAGGGGGTGTCCACTGTATTACATATGTCACAGTTGTTTTGTGATTTTAGTATCATACAGTATCTATGTACAAAAATAAAAATAATTTTTCATACCAATTTTACACGTAAAAGCATGAAAACATAAACTGTATAAAAAATTAAACATAACCACTTCTTCAGGGTTTCTCGAGGATTTT
Organism: Macrobrachium rosenbergii; assembly: GCF_040412425.1. Taxonomy (NCBI): domain Eukaryota; kingdom Metazoa; phylum Arthropoda; class Malacostraca; order Decapoda; family Palaemonidae; genus Macrobrachium; species Macrobrachium rosenbergii. The sequence goes on from NC_089752.1 coordinate 25,330,061, forward strand.
GCAAATGTCGCATGTCACATTAAACTAATCGTTTACATATTAACAGTATTTAGGTTCAATAAAGGTTCATCGTGTCTGTGAATTTGTAACAACTTGAAGCTTTAAGATATTGTTTATTACTGTAACAAATTCTGAGTATGTATATTTATGGTATAATATTTATGAGATATACTGAGATGGATAGATGTACAGTAGAATATTTTAGTGAGTTATACATGTTTTTTCCAATATTTCTTGTTGCTTTAGTTTGCAAAATTACAATTATAGCAGACGTACTATATTAAAACATAAGAACTAAAACAAACAGCAATCCCTGGGTATATTTATGAGCAAATACAGAAAAGATTTCCTGGGATGGGGAGGTGCATTACATTTCCCCCCCCCCCCCCCCACAAAATCTCAAGTCACATTGATCTCTCTGTCTTGTACTGGGATACTGTATTAGTGTTGCCGTAAGAGTTGCCATAAGTTAAATGGCCCACTGAAGTGGTTTGAACATTATTCCTGCAAAATTTGTTCAAACTTTTATGCCCAGTAGTTTTATTGATTCTTACCAGGGCATTTATGGTCGAACTCTAGAGCTATCAATATGCCTCACATGATCTTGCCCATCCAGTAAGGGTTAAAATTCTTTTCTGCATGTTTTAATGTCAGCGGCTGAGTGTTATCCCACCCAAATTGTTTCTCATTGCGAATAGTATTAGTGTAAAAATAAGTCCTAGGTACAGTACTTCTACTGTGATTTGTAAACTAAGATGCTTTGTTTTATAGCTAATAGTTGACTTTTAACAAAACGGCATTGTTATCCGATATGATTATTAGCAAACCAAGTTTGGGAAATTGTTAAGAAATGAGGTGTACCCATTAAACATATAAATTATTTTTTTATTTCTCTAGAAAAAATAAATAATTTTTTTATTTCTCTAGACAAAATATTCTTCAATTATTAGTATTGTGATGTATTACTAATGACTTTCAGATGGCGTTGAAACCACACGTTCGATACGCACTTCAAGGTGGAGAAAGTATTCGGTTTGGTGATGTTCTTGCCAAATACATAATCAAACCTAAGGTAAGTTAATTTTGTTTATTACTGCTTTTGTGTATGTGTATGGCAGTGTTTTACAATATTTTAACAAAGCTGTTTGTTATTTGTGGTTATCCATGATACAGTAGTTGGTTATACAGTGGACCCCCGCCTATTCGCAGTTCTTGATTCCGGCTTAGTGATTTATGGATTTTCCTGTTAAGCATATATACACATTATTCACGTCAAATTCAATGGGTTGACAGTATTTTTCATAATTGAAATAGTCACAAATTACTGTAATTATCATATAAATTTTGTGACTAAATGGACTTTTGTGATAAACCTATTAAAATATTCAAGTCTTGTATAAGCATTTTTAGAGGTTTTTGTGTTATGAAGATCTGTCCAATAGGGTGTGTTATAAGCATTTTTAGAGGGGTTTTAAGTATTTGCAGATTTTAGTTATTTGCAGGAGCTAGTGATACACATCCCCCGCAAATACCAGGGGTTGACTGTGTGTTGGACTAGCTTGGTGTTACAAGTAATCATAAGTTTATGATATTGTGTAGGCCTGTAAGTAGTATATATTGATTTCTCATGAGGTCAAATAATAAAATACCCTTCAAGGAAGAATAATGTAAATTTTAAAGTGTGATTCTTAAGTTTTTCATTTTATTAAAGCATTTTAATAAAACTCGGAATATGTAGCATCATCTTTCAATATTAGAATATTTTTCATATAGCAAACCCCCTGAGAAAGTGAATAGTTAAATTACTGTATTACAATGAGGTGATCAACTGTTTTATTTATTTTAAGACAGTATTTGGACTGAATTTACTGAATGTACCAGGAAGTAACAGGAAGATGGGAATTACACTGGAGCAAGAAACAAGATTGGAGACACCTTTAAAATATTGAAAAACACAAGGATGTGTTGATCATTTTATCTAATTTGTTCTTTAACTGGGAAATGAATAGTCACAATTTTGACAGTTCATCTGCTTATTCTAATGACTGTACTCCAGTAGAAAGGGCAATCCCAGAAGGCATTAAAATAACAGCTTTTTCAAATTTCCATATTTGGGAAATGTGAAATAATTACAAAAAGAGTAATGTATCTGTGATTGTGTTGTCTTAATTTTTAGCCCAAAAGTCATGATGCACCTTTAACAGGACAAAAAAAAGAGTCCCAGTATCTACCACCTTCTAATAGACTAAAAAAAAAATCTAAAAATGCATGACAAAAAGCTAATATTTGCCTCTGGCACAATATACAAAGTGTATGATTTAGTTGTATGGTTAACCAAGTCATAAGCAGGACTAAATTCACTTTGAACATGTCTCAACTCCTAATCATCGTCAGGTATTTTTGTGTGTAATAATCTGCATGATTTCCGAGAGTATTGCAAAGACCACTGTTTGTTCATGACACTTACCTGCAGATATATATATAGCTGTATTTCTCAATCCGACAGAATTTCAAAACTTACGACACACGAAGTGGAGATCAGGTGGTTAGTACCCATTCCCCGCCGCTGGGAGGCGGGAATCGGGAACCATTCTATTTTCTGTTCAGATTTTCTGTCGCGTACTGTTAACACTTGTTTTCAGTACCTCCGCCTCTGGATTTTTAACTTGTTATTGTCACTTAAGTATTTGTCTTGACTTTTGGTTTTGATTCTTGACTGTGGATTGGCACACGCTTTTTCTGGATTGTTTTGGATTTTGCTTTGACTTTTCTTTAAATATGTCTGGTTCTAGTTCTTCTAGTTTCGTGTATGTTGCATGAAGATTGGGAGGTGAGAGCTACCAAAAGCTCTCGTAGACCCTCGTCACTGTATGCTTGAAGTGTAGGGGTATGTTTGTCTTATAGATGATCGATGTAAGGAGTGTGAACCTTTATCGGATGCGAGCTGGAAGTCTTATGATTTATGTGAGAAAGCTGGAGCGTGATAGGCTTCAGGAGGTCTTCCTCCAGGGTGGTGCAAGAGTCAGGTTATTTCCTCACCTGATAATCCTAATGTAGTTGATGTTGCACCTGTCCCTGTGGTTTGCCCCTAACCCTGATGTTGTGTCTGCGGAGGGTTTGGCCTGGCGGAGATCATGAGTTCCATCCGTGCTCAAACAAAGTGACATCTCGCCTTCAAAGTGCTGTGAAGTGCAGCAGATAGTGTCCCCCTAGTGCTTGTGGAGGGGGCGCCAGATCGGCCCCATAACGCTTCAGGTCTGGACCTGTCGGACTCCCAGGACTCAGGGAGAGTGCATGTCGGCCGCGAAGAAGGTTACGGCTTCCCACCGATCTGGCGCCCTTCGCAGGTCCTGATGACGCCCCAGGCTGCCAAGGATCGCGTGCACGGGCATTCTCAGAACTGCTGCCCTCCTCAGCGCCCTCCCCGCCGGGAATGGAATTGAAGGGACTCTCGCCTTCTCAAGAGGAGCTGTGTTCAAGAAGGGACGCTTCGTCGTGAGTCTTCTTTCGTCGGCTGGTTATTTGACGCTTTTCCACCGCAGAAGAGGACTAGGATTTCGTCTGATGAGGATGTTTCTGAGCGCCTCCAGAAAGAAGAACCTTTCTTGCTCCTGTGAGGAAGAGCGAACGTCCTAAGCCCATCGTCTTCCCATAGGGGATTGTCTCTCCTCCTGAGGTAGAATCTTCTCCATCTAGAAGATTTTGTTGGCACATGCAGCGGCAGTTGTCTTCTCTTATTGGCCCAGAAGGACTCTGCCCTGTCGTCACCGGAAGGACCTGACTTTGCCTGTCAAGAGATCAAAACCTCCTTCTCCTTCTCCGCTCGTCGTCGTCTCCTTCGCCTGTGCTAGAAGTCCTGTTGCTCAGCCCTGTTACTGGTCTCTCTGGTTCCTTTCGATACGCTTTCACGCTCGTCAGGCATGACGCCTCGCGATGACGCACTTCTTTTCCGCGATGACGCCTCGCGCCGCTGCCGCGACGCTCTTCAGGGCGCTTCTGTGCTAAGGGACGCCTCGACAGGACACTCTTGCTCGGTTTGCTGCTCGCCATGACGCCAGTGTGGACGCTCTTCAGGGACGCTCCTCAGGGCACGACGCCTTTCTTAAGGTTAGGCTCTTCCTCGGCGCCTTCACCAGGACTTCGCATTCTCTTTCGGCTGGGAAAAGATCTCTTCTTCGCGGATGCTTCCGGACTTCTTCCAAGCAGAAGTCCCCTGCAGTGTTGGTGACTTCGTTTCCGTTCTTCTCCGGCTGTATGGCGGGAAGAAGGAGCTTTCTGGCGCTCGGATCCTGCAGTTGAGGATCAGTCCTCTTCTTTCTTCAGCTTCTTCAGACTACCAAGTTTTAACTAGCTTGCTGGAAAGACTTGTTTGGAGACAAGTTTAAACCTCTGCTCCTCTCCCCCCCTTCTCAGCTAACTTCTTCCAAAGTCACAAAGTCTTCTGGTTTTGAAAGATGACTACGCTTCGTTGGCTACCAAGAGGGCCTTTAGCAAGGTTCAAGTGTGGATGGACTCAGGAAGTCCCATGGCAAGACCTCTTCGCTGTGCCTCCGTCTAAGATTTCCGGAAAAGCAGGAATTTGGTATGAGACAGGAGATCTCAGCCCTGAGAGTTCCTTCCCTCCTAAGGGGATTTTGTTGTCTTGTGGACGGCTTCCAGAAGGTCACATCTGTCTACTGCTAAGGTTTCCTGGTCTTTATCTGAGACAGATCATCATCTGAAAGGTCTCTTCAGGTCCATGGGTTTTTAATTTTTGGACTGGTGCCTGGGAGTTTGATCTTGCAGGCTCGTGACTCCTGACTCCATTAGCCTGGGAGATTTCTGGCGTCCTATCCTGTATGGACAAGGCAGTCAGGATGGATCACGGTTGAACTGGCGTCTCCCCTTTGATGCGGGCTTTTAAAGAAGAGAGCCTTGTTACTGCAACTTCACGCTAAGTCTGTCTCTCCTACCCAGAAGGCAGAATTGTTGTTAAGCCCCGCTGTCCAACCATCTGTTCCCCCCTAGTCTTTGATATGGCATCTCCATTGCTTAAGAGAAGGCTACTCTCTGTTGGCTCAGTCTTGAGATCGCCCCAGCTCCTTCTTCTTCTTCCTTCAGTTTTGTCACTCCAGGAAGAAGAAGCCCTTTCGTGGAAGACCCTTCCTCTAGATCATCTCCTGAGGCAGAGGTCCTCTCAAGAGGTAGAGCCCCTCTGAGACTAGGCAAGAAATGACTCAGAGACCTCAGACACCTGTAGGAGCCAGGCTTCTTTCTTTGCAAAGCCTGAGAGAGAAGGGACGGACAGCTGGTCCCCTCCGTTCTAGAGAAAGGGATTTACAAGATCCCATTCTCATGTTTCACCCCATTGAGTACGTTCCCATAGATCTGTCGCCCTACCACGAGGAGAAACAGCAGATTCTCTTGGACCTCCTGGATCAGTTGTTAGAGAAGAGCTGTGGAACAAGTTCTGAAGTTGGATTCTCCGGGGGTTCTACAACAGGCTTTTCTTAGTCCCGAAGCAGTCGGGGTTGAGACCAGTTTAGATGTCAGCAAGTCTTGAATGGCTTTGAAGGAAAGTTCAGAAGGAAACGATTCAGTCGTGGGAGCTCCTAAGACCAGGGACTGGATGGTTTCTCTGGACTTACAGGATGCCTGCTTTCACGTTTCCCATTCCATCCCTCAATCAAAATACCTGAGATTTGTGCTGGGACGGGTGCTTCCAGTTCAGAGCTCTGCTTCGGTTCAGCACGCTCCTATGGTTTTCACGGTGATGATGAGGAATGTTGCGAGATGGCTTCGCCTGGGAGGTGTAAGAATCTCCTTCTATTTGGACGATTGGCTCATTCGAGCCTCATCTAATGACAAGGTGTCTGGAGGACCTGACACGGCTCTACCTTTGAGCCCAGAAGTCCTGGGACTTCTGGTGAATTTCGAAAGTCCCATCTGGACCCGACTCAGCCATATCGTCTATCTGGGATTCAGATGGATTCAGTGGCTTCGAGCTTTTCCATCCTGAGAAAGACAACTGCTTTGTTTAGGAAAAGTTTCAGCCTTTCTGAGGAAAGAAACATGCTCGTGAGGGAATGGATGAGTTTGCTGGGGACCATTTCCTCACTGGAGAAGTTTGTTTCCCTGGGGAGATTGCATCTCCAGACCACTCCAGTTTTTCATGGCAGAGAACTGGAGGGAAAAGGAGAATCTGGAAGCTTCTCTGATATCTCCTTTTAGGTCAGGATCATCTGAAGTGGTGGTTCGACCCATTAAAGAAAGCTTGGCAGAAGGCCTTTCTCTTCAACTTCAGAGCCCCGACCTGAGTGTTGTTTTTCCGGCGCTGGCGTCCGGGAAGGATGGGGAGCAACACTGGGGAGGGAAGAAGTGTCAGGCACCTGGAGAGGGGAACAGGTGTCCTGGCACATAAATCTCAAAGAATTGGGGCTATCTTTTGGCCCTTCTTTCTTGAGGAGCAAGTTGCAGGCAGAAGATGTCCAGATCAACTCGGACAACACCACAACTCTTTCATACCTCAAGAAACAGGGGAACTCGATCTGCGTTCCCTGTTCATCCTAGCAAAGGATCCTGCTTCTGGACTCAGGCTGCGAAGGGTCACTATTCTCACGGTAGGTTCATTGCGGGAGAGAGAACGCCCGACAGACCTTCTAAGTCGGCAAATCAACTACTACCACCAATGGACTCTTCACCAAGAGGTATGTTTAGGTTGTGGAAGCTAGCAGGGACGCGTCCTTGGTGGATCTCTTTGCAACCTCCAGGACGGCAGAGACTCCCCGCTGTGCTCTCCTGTCTAGACCCAGGAGCGTTAGTGGACGCCTCCTTTGGGATTGGTCGGCCCGACGACCTTGCCTTTCCCTCCCATAAAATCCTGGGAGAAGTGATACAGAAAGTTTGCAACTGGCAGAAGGACGCAGGATGACTTTAATCGCCCCCCCTTTGGCCAAGGGAATGGTTCAGAGGCCCTGGCCTTCCTAGTGGACTTTCAAGATTCAGCTTCCACTGAGAGGACTATTTCAGACAACCCCACTTTGAAAGGTACCACAAAAACCTCTCCCGCTCTGTGTCTGACTCATTCAGACTATCAGAAGCTGGCCAGAGCAAGAGGTTTTTCTAGACTGTGGCAAGGCCATTGCCAAGCCGAAGACCTTCTTCCAGCAATTTGTCTGCCAATCAAGTGGACTGTTTTTAGGGAGATGGTGCAGAAAGAAAGGCATTCTCCACTACCACGACCTCTGTACCACAGATAGCTGACTTCCTTTTTATCTGAGGAGTAAGAATATCTGGCAGTCTCGACTATCAAGGTATAGAAGTATGCTATCATCTGTTTTTTGAGGCATAGAGGCCTGGATCTGTCTAACAACAGGATCTTCACGATCTACTGGGATCCTTGAACTGTCAAAATTCCTCAACTCAGGGCTCCTTCTTGGAATTTGGATGTTGTGTGGGTTCCTAATGTCCAGTTCCCCAGAGCCTCTGTCTTCAGCTACCCGTCAAGAATGTGATTAGAAAGCTGTCTTCTAACCGCTCTGGCGACAGCTAAGAGGGTTAGTGAACTGCAAGCCATTAGCAAACATAGGCTTTGAGGGGTCCTAATGCTGTTTGTTCTTAAATCCTTTGTTCTTAGCCAGAAATGAAAATCCTTCAAACCCTTGGCCCAAGAGCTTTTGAATCAAGGGTTTGGCTGAGATCCTATTCAAGAGTCAGAGAGAGTCCTGTGCCCTGTTAGGGCTCTCAAAGTCTACTTAGACAAGACCAAGGGAAAGTCGAGGCTCCTCAGATAGTCTATGGTGTTCCGTGAAGAGACCAGATCTTCCCATGTCAAAGAATGCTTGGCATTCTTTTCTGAGAGATGCTATTAAAGAAGCTCATTTCATCCTGCCTAGACTCTGACATTAAACTTCAAAGTCAATGCTCATGAAGTTAGAGCTATCTGTGACTTCAGTGGGCTTTTCAAAAAAACATGTCACTGAGTAACATTCTGGTGCTACCTTTTGGCGGAGTAATTCAGTGTTCGTCTAGCACTACCTGAGGGATGTGAAGACGACTTTTGAAGACTGCTCTTCGCTAGGATATACGTTTCCGCAGACACTATGTTGTTGGGAGCAGGGGATGACACTCATCCTATCCTTTAGAAAATAGGTTGTATTTTTTTAATCTTGTTGTTATTTTTTGGTTGTTGGGTGTGCATTGAGATGGACTTCCCAATTTTTAGCCTATAGTTGGTTCTATTTAACTTAGTTAGGTCGGTCAGGTGGTTGGTTTTTGCTCCTTTTCCCTCATTGTATGGTCAATATGTCTTGTCACTATTGTGGTCACGCCCCGTGACAGGTCATCTAGAACTCACCAGCTACAGGTCACACCTTTGCTGGAGACTCTAGAAAAACAGAAGCAGGCTTGGGTGACAGTAATCTCGAAGTCAGCTGTGCACAGGTAAGGAACCAAAAATATTTTTCACCTACATTTATTGTGTTTTTTCCTAAATCTATTCTGTCTACTTCCCACCTCCAATGGTGGGATTCAGACTAGCTATATATATCTGACAGGTAAGTGTCATGAACAAAATGATATTTTAATAATAAAATAAAGGTTTGTTCATACTTTCACCTGTTGAGATATATATATTCATAGTGCCCGCCCGCCTCCCCTGAGACAGTGGCACTAGAAAATCTGAATAGAAAATGGGAATGGTTCGATTCCGCCTCCCAGCGGCGGGATGATACCAACCACCTGGCCACACTGCGTGTGCAGTTTTGAAATTCTGCCGGTTGAAATACAGCTATATATATCTGCCAGGTAGTATAGACAAACCTTATTTATTATTAAAATATCCTCATTTTCTGTAGGCATACTAACTGTCGAGATTCAAGGTACTTCGGTAAGGGTCTAAAGAGAAGCATTCCAGCAGTCTTAGATAGCTATATATTTTTTTATTATTGATACCTTCAAAGACATTGACAACAGATCTCAGATAAAAGTAAACATGACTAGACAAACCCATAGTCAGTTATATATGACATAGCTTTCTAGAAATGATACATGAGGCATTTTTGTATAAAATACAGGTTGATCATCACTAATCCGTCATCATTGGAAAAAGTAGGGAGCCAGATTATTGATTTGGCTAAATCACAGAATTGTTGGGTTATGCTACATTTAATTGCTACTTAAGCAGTATTGAAATAGATGAAATAAAGTGCACATATCCCACATATTATGTGAGTTCCATTTTTACTAACACAGATACTCATTTAATGACAGTTTGATGACCACCCAGACTTACGACTTGCTACAGTACCAGTTGGTATTCTAGTCGAATGAGGGCTGTACATGTAAAATACAAGTTCCTCTCTCTCTCTCTCTCTCTCTCTCTCTCTCTCTCTCTCTCTCTCTCTCTCTCTCTCTCTCTCTCTCTCTCTCTCTCTCTCTCTCTCTCTCTCTCTCTCTGACATGACAACCCAAATTAAATCCCAAAGAGGCACTCTTTTGAAAAGAGGGAATTGCAGATTCGGTGAAAGATGTCACTACAAACATCCCAAGATATATCACAACTATGAGATTTATGGCAAATGTGCATATCTAGACAGCTATGAGGTTGAATGCAGCGATCTACATCCAAAAATATGCAAAACCTTGAGAGAAGGGAATGGGTGTAGGTTCAACAAAAGATGTAGATATATGTATCCTGTAGCCATGAAGAACGAAAATCAAAATCAAGTACATAACAGAAATCAAAGAAAAAATGAAGCAGATAAAGAAAGGAATAAAGAATATGAGACGAAGGAAGAAGCAAGCCAACACCACGTTATGAAATGTCAGCATCACGATATGATGGTGATGGATAGAGGACAAAGAACAAACAATGCATTTATGATGGAAGGGGATGATGCAGGTACGGCGAAAAATGCAGATATGTGCACAAAATGAATAAATATGAAGAGGGAAGATCAAATATTTTGGAAAAGCTGGATTTTTTAATGTCCGAATTTCTGGAAATGAAGAAAAGAACAATATATCAGGACAGAAGAGGCATGGGAAAATCCTTATTATTATCCATATTAGATAATGGGGATAACAAGCAAACCATCATAGTGATGAATATAAGTAAAACATGGCATTCCCAAGAGACTGGTAATGACGATCAGATAAAGGGATTCCAAATTTATAGATCAGATAGGAAAAGTAGGAATCAAGGGGGAACCGCGATATATGGGAGAGATGTTAATCAAGGAAAAATCTGTGAGAAATATAGTAACACAGAATGTGAAATAATTGCGGTAGAATTTGAATCTGAAAAATTTGTGAACATCGTAATGTACAGACCCCCTAATACTAAAGAGTTTGACATAATAATAGACAAATTAGATAATATATGTAGAAATCACAAAGACTGGACTATACTATCCAGAGACTTTAACTTTCCTTTTGTAGATTGGAAAGAACAAATAGGAGATTGTGGTTGTATTTATACATATAAAAAAGAGAGTAATAGTAGCGCAGAAGATAAGAGAGAATTTGGAAAGCTATTAGATATGCTACTAGAATATAACATTTAGCAAATAAATCTCCTCCCAACAAGAAAGGAGAGTACTCTAGACCTAGTATTTGTGAATGAGGTGAACTATGTTAAAGAAATAATAGTGTACAATACGAGTATTTCAGACCATAATGTCATAGAATTAACAGTCCGTCCCAAAGCAAGTAAAAACAGAGATAAGCAAAAGGTGAAAAAGTGGGAAGGATATGGAAAATACAATTTCTATAGTAAGAATATAAAATGATCAGAAATAAATGAAGAATTAAACAAAGAGCGGGAAAACATATTCGTAAGTGATAATATACAGGTAAATACGGATATATTATATAAAATATTAGAGAAAATAGTGGGTAAATACATTCCAAAGAAGAAAAGTAAACACCAGTCGTGCATACCAAGAGACAGAAGGATCTTGCTCCAGAAAATCAGAAAGTGGAAAAAAGGTCTTGCAAGAGAAAAGAATGATGGAAAGTGATGGAAATAAAAAGTAAGATAGAAAATGCAGGACAAAAGATTATACAATCAAAAGAAAATGAAAAATGGGGCTTAGAAGAAAAGACCCTACAAAATATTAAACAAAACCCCAAAATATTCTACTCATATGCGAAAAAGATGAGTAAAAGAAGAGTAGAAATATGCCCTCTAAGAAATGAAGGGCAATTAACGAATGAATAAAGGAAATATGCAACATATTAGCAGAAAGGTATGTGCATAGTTTCCTTAATGTGATGGATACATGTACATCTACACAATACACACACACTGAAAAATGTATGTATGTAACATTTTATTATATAAAAATACAGTACTGTACTGCATTAAATGTCTGTAAAAATAGTGTACCACAGAGAAAGCAAGAGGGGCACTGTCAGTGCATAGGGCAGATCTTATAGACTAGTCATATATGGCAACAGTACATAAATCCACAATCTTTTGTGTAACCGTAATAAAACGTACTTAAAATCTTATTCTAGTACACAGACTTTTGAATCAATTTGTATATTTAGCCTACATTTTTTTTCCAGTTTGTTTGCAATTATAATCACTCATAAATTCATTGTCACTATCTGAGTTATCCATCAGAGGTGGAAGGGAGGGGGGTAGCAGGAAAGCAGATTCCTCACTTATCAAGCAATTCGTTTACTGACCAAGTTGTAAGATCGGAACTCATTTATTAAGCGAGGAGTATTCTGTAGTGCTGCAGTTATGAAACAGCTAGTCATTCTCTTGTCAGCTCCGACCCACCTCCTGCCAACCCCAGTTCTTATTAAAAAATACTGTATCTACGTATGCATTACCTGTTATACAGAAGAAAATACTTTTATTAATTTGTAACAAATAGCTGTTGTGTTATTGTAAGTGATTTCAGTTCATTTTAACAACCAACAACTAAGATTTATTTTATATTTCCATTGTATTGCATCAGCTAATCTCACTATTTACCAATCCGTATCGAGAATATATAAATATATGTATGCATGCACTCTCTCTCTCTCTCTCTCTCTCTCTCTCTCTCTCTCTCTCTCATTTATACTGTAAACAGGTTTTTGTAAATTAGCTAGAAGTCAGAAGAAAATTATTTTAAAAGTTACAAGTATTATTTCTCATTGATTTTGTGTGCATTTTAAGAACCAACTAAGAGTTCTGTCTGTTTTCGTATTTCAATTGATTTCAGTCAGCTGAGTGCACTGTTGACTGCTGTCAGTATATTGAGAATAGACACACCTTACTGAATTTTTTCCATCTTTCATTGTTTTTCTTTTACACGTGTTCCTTGAATAACTGTTAGCAAAGAAACTTAGTAAATTTACAATTTGTTTCTTTATTTTATAAACAGTCACAGACCCAGTGCTGTATATTTCACTCTTGCGTATTACAGACAATGTTTTCAAGTATTTTCTGGAGCCCAACCTTATCTGGTATGGATAATGTACAGTGTTTGTGCTTTACTTGAGAAACATTTCCTTTATTAATTGGAACCCTTGACTAGGGCAAAAGTGAGCAGGTTTTGATAAATGGAGAAAAACAAGCTGGAGTTGTTTGCCTTTGTTTGGAAGTTATGCCAATAGTGTTTATGCAGCAAGTAGCACCGTAAACGGTAGTGGAAAGTTGGTGCGATGACCTGGGAAAACTGAAATTAGTGCCATGTTGTGGAAGGAACCAAGTTAGTAATTGCTGTCCTTTATAAACCTTTTAGTCATATGTCAGGCAGATTAATATCCAAGCAAGTGACTTTATAATTGAACCACAATCCGGATAGCTAGTGTAATAATAGATTTATATATTGTGGCATCTTTTTTTCTCATAGATGCCAGTTGCTCTTCAAGGAATGTTTACACCTTTGACCATAGCAAGGTATGCCTTACTAATAAGCAACCTATTGCTCTTTCACTAATATGGTTTCAGAATTTGGGGTTCAACCTGACTAGCAAAGCAGGGCTTTTGAAAAATATGTGTGTGTTTAGCAGAAGCTCAAGATTTGCTGAATTTTTTCATTGAGTCATTGTGTCAGTCTTAATTAATAGTTGTTGTTTACCTTGGTCCCCTTAGGCCCCATGTGAGGATAGTGGGTCAGAAACTGGTTCTGAGTCAATGCTTCAGCTTGAAGATCCTGAAGATAGAACATCTCCAGTCCTTACCCATGAACTTCCAGGTACAGTATTAGAATTATGCTTTGTGTAGATAAATTTAGTTTAGGAAAAAAAAAAAAAAAAAACTTACAACAAAAAGTTCAAGAAATTATAACATCAACAAACACTTGAAATCACATGAAGTATAATGCACAACAGAAGGAGGAAAACAGTCAAGGGAATCATGAGTACAGTACATGTACGTGCAGACCAGGTGGTGGGTAAAGTTGAGTGTGTGTGTGTTTTTTTTTTTTTTTTTTCCTCAACCTTGCCACCATGTACCCATACCATACATTATCAGCTTTGTCCAAAAAGAAACAAGTTCAAGAGTAATAAAGAAAAAATTGGGAAATGATGGACTACAAGTATACACTCATACCTTGGTTAATGAACAATTTGGATGAGGACATATTTTCAGAGGGAAAATCACTGCTTACAGACTTATGCCTGTTTTAAGGACAAAGATGACTGGCTAAAACTTGTATGGGATTAATCCTGTCAAAGTGCATGATTCCCAACTTAAACCAAGGGAAAAGTTCAGCAATATTCGCGGTTCCTATCTGAGACAGGGAAGGATTCAGTTTACTTGTGGGTCTCACCCAGTGTACATCTCTGCTAAACTGTCTCAGTGCCTGTGTTTTTTGTTATCATAATGTAAAGTAATTGTAATGTATATAAGCTAGAGATGCCAGCAAGGCTGAGGCTGTTGTGGAGGGTAGTTTGTCTTTGGGCAAGTCCATGGGCTTGAAGAACAGTGATGGTTAGAAGAGGAGCACAAAGTATTGCTTACCACAGAAAATTGCAGGATCTGTAAAGGGAGCAGCAAAAGAAAACAGGAATAATTGTCTTCAGAGGAGGAGGAGGAGGAAGAAAGGGAAAGTGTTCCTAGTTAACCCCTAAACGCTGAGCCTCTATTTACGAAAGTGTCTGCCGTATGCCGGCGGCGTTCGGGAGTTAGCGCCTAAGCGGAAAAAAAGGTTTTTTCAAAAAATCACAGTATGCTTAGTTTTTAAGATTAAGAGTTCATTTATGGCTCCTTTTTTTTTTACATTGCCTGAAGTTTAGTATGCAACCATCAGAAGTGAAAAAAATATCATTATCATATATAAATATTGAAATATATGACAGCGTGAAAAAAAAATTTCATATATAATTGTATACAAATCACGCTGTGAGTAAAACGGTTAAAGCTAATGAGTTATTCTTTTTTTCTTTGAATTGTACACTAAATTGCGATGATTTTGGTATATAACAAATTGTAAAATGATCAAAGCAACACAGAGAAAATAATATCACAAAATGATGCGTGAATTCGTAACGTGCTGACGTAAAAAAAAGTTTTTTCTCAAAAATTCACCATAAATCAAAATATTGTGCTAGAGACTTCCCGTTTGTTGCAAAATTCCCGTTTGTTGCAAAATTAAGGTAATTGATTGAATATTACTAGACTGTAAGTGTTTTAGCTTACAATTGCAGTTTTCAACCATTTCGGTCGAGTTAAAGTTGACTGAAGGTCGAATTTTTTCTATTTATCGTGATTTATATGAAAATATTTCAAAACTGATAAAAGCTACAACCATGAGTTATTTTCTGTTGTATTTTACATGAAATTGCGCACATTTTCACATGTAAAACTTTATGTAACGACTAATATAAAACGGTGCAAACATTACGACAAAGTGACGAAAGAATTTCTGAGATGTTCGACCAAGTTAGCGTGCGCGGACGTAAGGAAAAAGTTTTTTTCAAAAATTCACCATAAATCGAAATATTGTGCTAGAGACTTCCAATTTGTTGCAAAATGAAGGTAAATGATTGAATATTACTAGAATGTAAGAGTTTTAGATTACAATTGCGTTTTTCAACCATTTCGGTCGAGTCAGAGTTGACCGAAGGTTGAAATTTTGGCACATCGTGATTTATATGAAAATATTTCAAAAATGATAGAAGCTACAACCATGAGTTATTTTTTGTTGTATTTTACATGAAATTGCGCACATTTTCATATATAAAAGTTTATGTAATGGCTAATATAAAACGGTGCAAACATTACGACAAAGTGACGAAAGAATTTCTGAGATGTTCGGCCGAGTTACCACGCGCGGATGTAAGGAAAAAGTATTTTTCAAAAATTCACCATAAATCGAAATATTGTGCTAGAGACTTCCAATTTGTTGCAAAATGATGGTAAATGATTGAATATTACTAGAATGTAAGAGTTTTAGCTTACAATTGCATTTACGACCATTTCGGTCGAGTCAAAGTTGACCGAAGGTTGAAATTTTGGCAGTTATCGTGATTTATATGAAAATATTTCAAAACTGATAGAAGCTACAACCATGAGTATTTTTTGTTGTATTCTACATGAAATTGCACACATTTTCATATATAAAACTTTATGTAACGACTAATATAAAACAGTGCAAACGTTATGACAAAGTGACAAAAGAATTTCTGAGATGTTTGGCCGAGTTACCGTACGCGGACGTAAGGAAAAAGTTTTTTGCAAAAATTCACCATAAATCGAAATATTGTGCTAGAGACTTCCAATTTGTTGTACAATGAAGGTAAATGATTGAATATTACTAGAATGTAAGAGTTTTAGCTTACAATTGCATTTTTCGACCATTTCGGTAGAGTTAAAGTTGACCGAAGGTTGAAATTTTGGCACTTATTGTGATTTATATGAAAATATTTCCAAACTGGTAAAAGCTACAACCATGGTTTTTTTTTTTGTATTTTACATGAAAGTGCACACATTTTCATATATAAAACTTTATGTAACGACTAATATAAAACGGTGCAAAAATTACGACAAAATAACAAAAGAATTTCTGAAATTTTCGGCCGAGTTACTGCACAGAGGTAAGGAAAAAGTTTTTTTCAAAAATTCACCATAAATCGAAATATTGTGCTAGAGATTTCCAATTTGTTGCAAAATGAAGGTAAATGATTGAATATTACTAGAATTGCATTTTTCGACCATTTCGATTGAGTCAAAGTTGACCGAAGGTTGAAATTTTTTGTAGTTGACGTACGGTACGTCCGCTCGTCACCCAACAGACAATTTTAGTCGACTTACGATACATCCATTCGGCATTTAAGGGTTAATTAGTAAAAGGAATGCGCAAAAAAATGGTATGAAGTATTAATTTTATTTGAAAAATATTACCCTGACAAGGCTGTAACGGGCTGTATTATAAACCTGCTGGATGACAGTGCTTTCTCTCCATTTAAGAACATTTTGAAATGCAAGCAATAACAAACATCCATAAACAGGGTTTTAGTGAGAGAGAAACAATGAATTTTAAGAAAGAAGTAGAAAGAGACAGAAAAGAGAAACAACACCGGGAGCACAGCTGCCTGCCATTTTTATGGAAGGAGACTATCCTTCCAAATAATAACATCTCTCCTCTAAATGTTTCTCACTGCCTATCACTGAGCCATCAACTCTCCCAATTACAGGCAAAGTGAAAACAGATTTGCATTTATTTCACCTATTTACTTATTTTTTCATAACTTCTTGTTCTTGTTAATTTCAAGTTAATATATTTTTTTTTTTTTTTTTTGGAAGTCTGTAATAGATTAAACTAATTCCCATTATTTCTTATGGGAAAAATCCACTTTGTTAAAGGACAGCCTTCAAGAATGGATTAAGACCGTTAACCTAGGTATGACTGCATCAGGAAACAGGTCTTTATAGCTATATAAAATACTCCTATTCCAGGATAATTTAATATCTTGAATGGTACAAATGGTGTCGTTATGAAAGCAAAAGCAGTAATGTGCATGGTCACTCCAAATAACTCGAAAATATTTACCTTTTGTCAGCAAATAAATAAAAATGACACAGTAAAATCCTGCTGCATTATATGGAATGCACTGTATATCCATGACTGCAGTGCACCCATTTTTCACTGATGGCAAATGTACTTTTAAGATGTTCTCTTGGAATGAACTGTGTAAGATTTGTTTTGTGCTCGGTACTCATTTTGGTGTAATTTATTACAGTATGATCAAAAAGCAAAATAAACAAAATAGGAAAAGTAATACATTGAATTTGGCCAAACAAAAATATCTAGAATTTGTTTCTAAAAAATAATTGCTAAAAGTAAAGTACTCAAGATACTGTACTCTGTTTTTGCATTAAAACTAAGTTTTTCAACAAACATGTATATCAAAATAATCTTAACTGTGTGGAATGTATCCAGGTGCACCAGTTTGAAATGTTGCAAAGAAAGACCCATGTGCCTATTGAACCTGTAATGCCATGCTTTTTATTCATATGTGATACCCTCCATCTGAAGAGAGAGGAGAGGATGGCACTAGAAGTTATAAATAATGGGTGTTTTAAAATATTTTATTTTAAAAAGATAATTTGTTACTACAAAATCTTTAATCGTTTGATAGGAAGATCAAAACAAATGAGCCCAAGATAAGGAAGATTTAAGAAGTCCTGTCCCAGAAAAATGATAGCCAAATTTCCTGAAAAATAGGTTCATCTGAATGTAATGTATTTGCATAAAAGATGAACCACAAGTGAGTACACTCACTAAGCACAAGAGGCATAACTGCTAGGTTCTTCAAGATACACATCTCCAGTCTGCCAGATAAAGGTGAATCACAAAGAGGATAAAATAAATGGTCTGCATCCATACCTGTGGAAAGTGCATGGCTTGTTGTGATGATAGGTTCCAAACAGCACACATCAAGGGTTTTGTATGACATCACAAGCATAAAACTTAGCAAATGACACCAAGTGCTGGGTGTGAGAATGACTGAGAGTTCCAAATTTGACTTGAATGTCAGAGAGGAAGAGAGGGCCTGAGCCTCATGAACTTGATCCTGAGGATAGCAAGGTCTTCTCTCGATACAGCAGCATAAGTTGAGGTGAAATAACCTGTTGTAGCCAATCAGAGATAACTGTCATTAGTGTGTGGTCAGGAGCAGACAAGAAGAAGGGTGACAGGTTTCTGTTCATAGAAGATAAGACTTTAAGGGTCATTACCAGACTCAGAAGATTGTTCTCCTGAGCAGAGGGCTAGGCAGGGACAGCAAAGGAGTCAAATAGAGAATTGTCCTTGCTATAAGATTAGTTCTTGGCTACGAACAGGAGCAAATGAGAGACCAACCAAGGACCAGTGAGATACTTCACCTGAAGGAACATGGAGCTCACTGACTCACTTGGAGGAAGCCAATGCAGTCATTCCAATCTTTATGCTTTAATACGGGTTTAATATTTGTCATTTATATCATCCACCAAGAGTAGCTTGAGCAGTAATCTTCCAGAAATGCTCTTTAGTGTTAGGTTATTAGGAGTTGCAGTACGTTTCTTTCTTAAATTGACTTTTTGGACAATTTTTGTACTTGTTAGAGCACATTGCAACATCATCACAGCTCAAACATTACAGTAGCTTTGTAGCCATGAAACATTTTATGCCTTTTTCAGGTTCCAAATATTTCACTACCTTTTGTTTTCCCAGCTTTGAAAACCTCTTCTCTTTACACTTCTGATATACACTGCATTTCTGTGTAACTACAGTATAGCTGTAATTAATAGGTGGGCCAAGATAAGATTAACCTCATTATGCACTGTATATAGTTTGTCAGTTTATGCCTAATGATATGTCAGTAATGTTCCAGGTAAGACCTAACAAGTAGTGCATTTTGTGTTAAAGTAAATTTTATCATTCAGATGCTGTCATTAATATGTCTTACAATTTTAGGTTTAGATACAAGCAACCAGGTATCGAATGAGCCGGGCACCAGCAAGAATAGTCCTGAATGTACTCTTAATGAAAGTGGTAAGTCAGAGAGCCATGTTTTCATTCTTGTTCTAATTGTACTTTGTTTTTATCCATTCAATTTTTTATTTGTCCAGTTTACAATCTTAGGAGCATGCAGTACTGGACATATCTGTCAATTTTTCTTTTTGTCCGACTGCCTTCTATAGTTGAAGCACTGAAATTGTATCATTATCAAACTTTTTGTATATCGTTTATGAATGATAGGGATGCAACATTTTATGTGATAGGTCAGTGTCATTAGTACAGGGCATAGGTCAAACAAGAATATAATGTAGTCATAACTTTTGAAGTATAAAGGGCCCCATAGATGTTACGATCGCTGGATCTGGTCGTCTGAACCGGAATTAAACCTCACTGTCTACGGTGTTCTCCTCTGTCCAAAAGTGGGCGGAGTCTGTCGGCCTCTTCGACCAGCTTGCAACCTGTCGTTGCCAGGTTCGTGGCTTCCGTTTTAGTTCAGGTGGCCCAAAGCCTCCACGTCTATGGCGTAATCTCAAGATTAACTTCAGTTGCCACTAGATGCTGAAAGGGTAACATGGCAGCTATGTCGGCAGATGAGCTCTTGGAGGAGTTTATTGAATGTCGTAGGAAAGCGAAATAAGGGACGATAAATTAGTTTGAAAAAATTACAGGAGAAGGAAAGGAAAGGATTAATATATATATATATATATATATATATATATATATATATATATATATATATATATATATATATATATATATATAGCTGAGAAGTGCCATATTATGTATATATATATATATATGACAATGCATTATTTATATATATATATATATATATATATATATATATATATATATATATATATATATATATATATATATATATATATAAAGGATTTTGACAAAGGAAAAATCTATTTCTGGAGAGGCCCGTGTCACCCGGTGAAATAGTCCATTCAGCACTTATTTCTAGGTAATTCCGTTGCTAGATACCAGAGAAAGCTAAATGAAATGCTGGAGTTACTACCCCAGAGCGAGCTCCAAGAAATGGAGTCGTGTATGGAAAAGGGTGAACTACAAAAACACGGAACCTTATCCTATAGAGATTCCCAATGTCAAAAGTCCCCCACGAGAGAGGTGCTGATACAAGCCCATGCACTTCTCGCGGACTGTATACAAGGCAACACTAGCCTTTTCATGTTAGCACCCACCTCACTAGAATGAAGTTTATCAAGGGAGGAGAGAATGAAAAACAGGGGTGGGTCACCGGGTGACACGGGCCCTCTCAGAAATAGATTTTCCTTTGTCAAAATCCTTTTTCTGGATCGAGTCCCGATGTCACCCGGTGAAATAGTAACAGAGAAATAAACATCATTCTTATGCTATTAAAGACTTAAATAGAAACGTTGAAAACTAGGAGAATTCTACCCACCAACATAAGTAAGGTCCTCTAAGTTCATGTAATGAAAATAGTGTAAGTGGTCACCGTCTAAGATCATGAGCTTAGAATAGCACCTGAATAGGCTTGTATTAAGAAAGTACTTCCTGCCTAATAGCAGACCCAATGACAGTGCCCCCTTTTTTTAAAGGAGAGGACCTGACAAAATTGCGAGGTCCTGTCTAAAAAGCCTGCAAGGAGAAAACTGGACACAGAAACAGACCTTGTAAAGGGGAGTACTTTCCAAGGTGACCACACCTAAATGAGACCTTCAATTGTAGATAGAAAGTTAGGGTGAAGAATTCACAACACTACCCCCTGATGAGGGGAAAACCAAACTGATTGGTTCCGCCAGACAAACCAAACTGATTGGTTCCGCCAGACAGGGCAGACAGTACAGGAAAACTAACACTAGAAGCTAAGCTGATTAAAAATTTTAGGACTTCATTAACAAGGAAAGATAAAGAACAAAATGATTGTTGGTTTACCGAAGCTAACTCGATACATTACTCAAAGACCAGGAAACCGAATGTGGACGGAGTACTGTTCTTAGACGAACACAGCCCTTAGGGATGAAAGTTAAAGGGCCTGTGAGTCTGGTTTTCCAACAAAACACTTTCCTCGAGGCCAATGCGGCCGCATCAGTACTGTAACCGAAAACTATGTGAAGAGTGCTAGTTACTTAACTGCAGAACCATACTGCAGTAGAGTAGGATCCCTTAACTGATTTCAGGAAAACAGTAATAACAGGACCAATATCAGTTTCCTCCTAAACTGTAAGATTCACAAAGACCACAAAGCCAGGATATCAGAGTTTGAGGGGGCTGACGCAGGCTGAGTTTATACCAGACGGGACAGCTTGATAGTTTGTGGCTGAATTGGGTTGCAAACAGACATACTTCCAGGCCCAGGAAAAGGTCACAAGACTACCTGAATGACGCTCCGCCTAAGGACTATTCCGACACCAGGGAGGCCCTGGATAGGAAAAAAAAAAAGCAGTGACCTTTTGGACCCCTACGAAGGGTGGTAGACAGAGCACCTGCGTCTGTTGGTTATGGAGAAGAATGAACCATAACCTGAACAACAATTCGAGTCCAAAACCACTTGTTTACGCAGCGCACTATTGCTGTTTTGTTCAGAACCAGCCTAAAAGGAAACTTCTTGGGGAAAGAGTTTCCAAGGAGAAGACTGTCACCGCCCTCCAAAGCGTTGATATGGAACTGCCGGGCGTGACCGACTAAGTACCATGTGTACTTCATTGGGCCAAAAATATCCCACCTCACCCGCCCAGAGAGGTGACGGTGTGGAATACTGAGGCCGGAGGGGAAAGCTGGAGAGGAACTGACTTCAGTAAGCACTTGACAGTTGTGCAAGGCCGAGGCCACTATTCAAGCAGGAGGAATCAAGGAGACACGTCCCTGACTCCACCATGCCTTGGTCATAAACTCCAGCTTTGACTTCAGAAGGAGAACGTCACTGAAGCAAACTGGAGAAAACCAGGACCTTTTCTTGGGCACGGGAGAGGTATGCTTGAGATGATGAAATGATAAGATGCCCTTGCTATCTCTTTCCCACTTCCACTGGATTCATAACCACGGAAGGCTACCCTCCTGAATCAGGTGGGATTCCTTCCTAGTTATAGAAGCCCAAAGACTCTAAAACCGATTATAATGACCGGCGCCCTCAGGCAATTCCCACGCTGGGTGCCCAAATGAGCCAGGCAACTAGATATGCAGGTAGCATAGCGTTCTAATACGGAGCTGTTGAACTACGGTGCTGTTCAAACTGGCAAAGACTCTGGAGCCGCATTGAGGAGGGCATGAACCTGAAGGGGTGCGCTGCTCCCCGAGTCTGAATCCCAAGAAGGGATAGGGACCTTTCTGCAGCAAGATGTGAAAGGAAGTCGGAAGGTCTATAGAGGTGGTTACGGCTCCACGGCGCAGTGGATCCGAACCCACAAGACTGTAAGCAACTGAGACTTGCCGCATGAATAAGGAAAACAAGCGGGACACGCCGGAAAAATTTTCCAGTGAAGGGAACTTCCTTGGCAGACTGAAAAAGCCTGACAGGCCATTGCAAAGACCCCAGAACTCTTGCCGAGAACTGATTGAACCTGATTGGGGGAACAACAGTCAAGCTCCACCCCGGCCTGATAACTATACTCTGGGCCCAGGAACTGAAGTTCCAGTGGCCCCGAAAAATGGTACAGCCTCCCACCCATATGAGAAATACTACAGGGAGGAGGCTTGATTGCCACCGTGGCGAATGCCTTCCCAATTTCTCGGAGAGGTAGGATGCATCCCTGTTCCTATGATAACCCCCGGGGTCAGAGCCTCTGGCCAAATGTCTAGTGAAAAATTCTTTCCTTAGGTTTTTCGTATGAAGCAAAAGAAAACTCCGGCGGGCACGTGGGGGGAGGCAGAGACACGGGGCGTTACAAGGGGCTGATGTGTTGGCTGAACCCGCACACATCGAGGTGGAGGCTGGGAGTGAGAGCTGACGGCTGTCTAGGGGCAGAGACCTGAAGAGCCTGCACCACCGCCTGAGCAGGGGGCTCTTGAACTACATGAACTTCTTGC
>NC_089752.1:25358000-25378000 GCF_040412425.1 Macrobrachium rosenbergii
GCATTACATTGACATTGATTATAAAAGTACCCTCAGACTTTATAAATGGGACCTGACTCTCCCCTCCCAATGCAGCATAAGTACAATATGTTGGTGTGCTTGCAGTTACCTGTCAACATTGGTTGCAGTAACATTATGGTGCTTCAGCCCAAGGTCGCCCCTTGGATCTTGAGAAGGTTTTATTTTAAACCAAATTATATAAAAATTATTACTGCCACATAATTTTTAGGGAGTTTTAATTAATGAACTCCCAAATTACACTTAGGTCTATCTTAATTGATGGATTCTTTATTTTAATATATATGTGGAATGGTAGAGTTTTGTTAGTTTTTGTCTATGAAGTGTGATAGCAAAACGGACAATCTAAAAATTTATATTTTGCAAGCATGTACGGTAATTTCGTTATTGTTAACCCTCTAATGCCGAGCCTCTATTTACAAAAACGTCTCCCGTGATGCCGCAGCTGCTCGGGAGTTAGCACTGCCGAAAAAGTTTTTTCAAAAAAATCACAGCATGCTTATTTTTTTAGATTAAGAGTTCATTTGTGGCTCCTTTTTTTGTCATTGCCTGAAGTTTAGTATGCAACCTTCAGAAATGAAAAAAAAATATCATTATCATATATAAATATTGAAATATATGACAGCGCGAAAAAAAATGTTCATATATAATTGTATACAAATCGCGCTATGAGCAAAACGGTTAAAGCTAACGGGTTATTTTTTTTCTTTGTATTGTACACTAAATTGTGATGATTTTGTTATATAACAAATTGTAAAACGATCAAAGCAACATAGAGAAAATGTTGTCACAAAATAATGCATGAATTCGTAACGCGCGGACGTAAAAAAAAGTTTTTTTCAAAAATTCACCATAAATCGAAATATTGTGCTAGAGACTTCCCGTTTGTTGAAAAATGAAGCTAATTGATTGAATATTACTAGACTGTAAGTGTTTTAGCTTATTAATTGCAGTTTTCGACCATTTTGGTCGAGTTAAAGTTGATCGAAAGTCGAATTTTTTCTATTTATCGTGATTTATATGAAAATATTTCAAAACTGATAAAAGCTACAACCTATGAGTTATTTTCTGTTGTATTCTACATGAAATTGCACACATTTTCATATATAAAAGTTTATGTAACGACTAATATAAAACGGTGCAAACATTACGACAACGTGTCTTTAAAGAATTTCTGAGATGTTCGCCGAGTTACTCGCCGGACGTAAGGAAAAAGTTTTTTTTTCAAAAATTCACCATAAATCGAAAGATTGTGCTAGAGACTTCCAATTTATTGCAAAATGAAGGTAAATGATTGAATATTACTAGAATGTAAGAGTTTTAGCTTACAATTTTGTTTTTCGACCATTTGGTTCGAGTTACAGTTGACCGAAGGTTGAAATTTTAGGCAGTTATCGTGATTTATGTAAGAAAATATTTCAAAACTGATAAAAGCTACAACCATGAGTTATTTTCTGTTGTATTCTAGATGAAATTACGCACATTTTCATATATAAGAAGTTTATGTAACGACTAATGTAAAGCGATGCAAACATTACGACAATGTGATGAAAGAATTTCTGAGATGTTCGTTGAAGTTACGCTGCAGGCGTAAGAATTTTTTGGAATTTTTTTTTTTTTTTTTTTTTTTTTTTTTTTTTTTTTTTTTTTTTCCAGAAATTCACAATAAATCAAAATATTTTGCTAGAGACTTCCAGTTTGTTGCAAAATGAAGGTACATGATTGAATATTAATAGAATGTAAGATTTTTAGCTTATACTGTAATTGCGTTTTTCGACCATTTCAGTCGAGTTAAATTTGACCGAAGGTTGAAATTTTGGCAGTTATCGTGATTTATATGAAAATATTTCAGAACTGATGAAAGCTACAACCATGAGTTATTTCCTGTTGTATTCTACATGAAATTGCGCACATTTCCATATATAAAACTTTATGTAACAACTAATATAAAACGGTGCAAACATTACGATAACGCGATTTAAAGAATTTCTGGCGGCGACGTAAGGAAAATGTTTTTTTCAAAAATTCACCATAAATCGAAATATTGTGCTAGAGACTTCCAATTTGTTGCAAAATGAAGGTAAATGATTGAATATTACTAGAATGTAAGAGTTTTAGCTTACAATTGCGTTTTTTTACCATTTCGGTCGAGTCAAAGTTGACCCAAGGTTGAAATTTTGGCAGTTATCGTGATTTATATGAAAGTATTTCCAAACTGATAAAAGCTATAACCATGGGTTGTTTTTTGTTGTATTTTACATGAAATTGCACAAATTTTCATATATAAAACTTTCATGTAACGCTAATATAAAACTGCAAAATTACGATAAAATGACGAAAGAATTTCTGAAATTTTCGCCGAAAGTTACCGCGGACGGACTTAAGGAAAAGCAAAAATTAAAAATTCACCATAAATCGAAATATTGTGCTAGAGACTTCCAATATGTTGCAAAATGAAGGTAAATGATTGAATATTACTAGAATGTAAGAGTTTTAGCTTACAATTGTGTTTTTAAACCATTTCGGCCGAGTCAAAGTTGACCCGAAGGTTGAAATTTTTATGTCGGCGTACGGTACATCCACTCGGCACCCAACAGACAATTTTAGTCGACTTATGATACGTCCAGTCGGGGTTTAAGGGTTAAGCAGATAGTGTAGGAGTATTTTTTTTTTTAAGGAGGGGCCAAAAATAGAAATACAGTAATCCTTAACTGAGAAGTCCAAGGTTGTTAGCCTATACATCTAAAGTTTGGATATTATGTTTGGATAGTATAATTACTTTGGAATACTTTGGGATATTGCAAAATCTTAGTCTAACCTTACTTGGCCAAACAAGTAAAACTATACCCTTCATGCCATTCATGAGAGTGAAGAATGTTAACTCAGAGGTCTGGTAAAATTATTTATTAATAAAAATAGAGTGACAGCTAGAAAATAAAATCTGTAGAATTTACAGAGGTAAGGCCAATATAGGTTGCGGTATAAAATTAACCCTAAAATTGTAGTTTAAATGTAAGAAAACTACTGTAAGCGTACAATAAAATCAAAACATTAAATTTCCAAATTTTCATTTTTAAAGACACAAATGCTCCAGTTTTGGTTGACAGCAGAGGAGTGATTGATGGTTAGATGCGCGCTCTCTCTCTCTCTCTCTCTCTCTCTCTCTCTCTCTCTCTCTTTTGAGGCAGAGATGTCAGGTGTTAGGGAGAGGAAGATTGCAGATTTGGTAAGTGCACAGTATCATTCCTAAATGAAATTAGCAATCCCCTTAATTGATACAGCCTAAGTTATCAGGGGTACAAGGGCCATAAGAAGCAGTAGACATATCTGCTATTGTCACCTAGCTCAAGGACAACTCAAAAGGTTTGTAGTTCATGCAGGCAGCTGGTCCAAGCTTCTTAAAATCATATCAAGGAAGAGTCATGTCTGTTATTCATTTACAAAAACTGATGCATGTTTACATCCTTGTGGTTATACTTTTATTGAGGGATTTACCCTCTAGCCTTTTATAGAGTCAAGAATACCATACGGTAGTGTCAGTCATTGACTAGCCATTCACCATTACTGTTCCTAAGATGTTACAGTATTTTAGTTTTTAAAACTTGATCAGCATGACCTAGTGTCATAATACCTCACGGACCCAGTCTTTCTAGGTTGTAATATTGACTTGATAAGCATTATACAGGGTGTAGGACCGCTTATATTTAGAATCTACCCAGTACTCCACCAGTGAGGAGTCAGTAAGGAAATGAAGCAGAGATTAAATCACAGTCACAACTGCAGAATATAAGAGTCAGGAGAAAGAAGGGACACACAGGAGCCCAACCTCTGGCGTGGGTAACCAGCTGGCATGGCCTAGTTTGCTCATGTGCCTTTCATATACATTGTAGCATGAAGGTAGTTTCTTTGGTCAAAATGCTGAAGAGAGGACTTGAAGTGGTGTATCGAGTGCCTGATAAGACTATGGGAACAAGCAGCAGTCCCACTTAGGATGCTTGGTTGACATACAAGGTATTCCCTTTCCAAATTGGTGGAAGAGTCTTTTCAGATCCTTTGGAGCTCTAGCACTTCCAAGAGGCCTACCCTGTAACCTTTGATATTAAAGACTGACAGCTTCTGCAGGCATAGAGGGAGGAAGAAATCTTCAGTCATAGAAATAGAAGCAGTTGTTGGATTAATGTCCCTCTCATTGCATAGAAGCAGTTGTTGGATTAATGTCTCTTTCATTACACCCATCTGTGCTACATAATTGGTAGAGGTTGACGGTTGATGATAGGTAGGAACTTGCAGTGACATCAGATACATCTTAAGACCTCACACAATGATCTTCAGTCATGAAGTTGAGGGCTGCCTGGATTGTCCTGGAGCTTGAAGTACAGCTGTTTCAGGAGTCTCTCTCAGTGTGGCAAGCTCTAGAGATGATCCACTGGAAGCTGAAGGAGGTTCACACAGTCAAGCTGTGCCAGTATTGGCAGGATTAGCATCATCATGGTATGCATGGAGGCCCTGACTTTGGCTAGCAATTGCCTGATCAGGCTGAATGGAGGAAATTTTTAAACATCCATGCTGCCCCAGCATGTAATGTTGTGTCCAGTATCCTCCTTGCTGATAAACTAAGCTAAAGCTTCAGATTAAGGTATTTTTCAAATAAAGGTTTATCTGTCAATCACCATAAAGTCTTGCAAACTAGTGTCCATTCTCATGGCGGTATGTACTCTACCTTGTTTAGACTATCTACGATGATATTTTACCTTTTTGATACAAACCGTTGGATGTTCTCATTGCCATTTGACTCCACCCACAAGCAGGATTCTCTCACTGGGCAACACAGAGATTTAAATCATGTCTCTCCTTGTTTCATGAGAGAGGTTAAAATGGTGATTTTGCTATTACAGTGAACCCCCACTAGATTGCGGTTCAGCTTTTGTGGATTCAGTATTTCGCGGTTTTTTCTGTGAAATGTATCTCCAAATATATTGCAGGGAAATTCACTAATTCGCAGATTTTTTCACAGAGCAGTATTCACTAATTACTGTATTTTCATTTTATTTTCATGACTAAATACATTTTATATGATGAACTGATTTACTAATTGTCAGATATTAATATTAATGTAAACACAGTAAAATATCAATCAAATGTTAAAGTAAAATCCCTCAATATTGATTTATTATCATCATAATATGTACTACATAATAAAAATTATGTTCAATCTCTCTCTCTCTCTCTCTCTCTCTCTCTCTCTCTCTCTCTCTCTCTCTCTCTCTCTCTCTCTGACAACTATTGGCTAAAAGAGTTGGAGGTAGCCAATGACAAAGCTTTTAGCTCAATGCTTTGTATGTACTGTCAGTAGTGTGTGAATTATATTTTTGTTTCTCTCTCTCTCTCTCTCTCTCTCTCTCTCTCTCTCTCTCAGGGGTAACTTTATTAGTTTCATACGTAGCTGTGAGCCATATATTTTTAAGGGTAATAATGCTGTAAGATGACTTTGAAAAGTGTTTTAGGATAATAGTTTAAGGTATAATTTTGTTTGAATTATTAAAACAAGCAGTTATAAGTATTTTAGTTTAAGGTATACTATACTCAGTTCACCCCCCCCCCTCTCTCTCTCTCTCTCTCTCTCTCTCTCTCTCTCTCTCTCTCTCTCTCTCTCTCTCTCTCTCTCTCTCTCTCTCTCCGTGACAACAGCTATTATATGGAAGGGTTGGAAGGAGCCATTCACACAGCAGGGTACCAGCTTTCCTCGATGCTGATTGGCTTGAAATAGGCAGTTACATATAAGTGTTTTTAGAGGGGGGGGGGTTCCAATATATCCTGGGTTTTCGGTATTCGTGGGTGGTTGTGGTCCTTAAACCCTGTGAATACAGGGGGTCAACTGTGCCCTGGTGACCTTGCCTTTTACTGAAGCAGTGAACATTTGCAGTCTGTAACCCATCAAGTTGATGTGCTGCTTCATGTCTGCACTTGACCAGGTTCCAGGTTCCAGTTTCTGTTGACTGAGAAGGTGTGTTCCCAGTTATGCTTCAGTGTATCAGGGAACAGGAGGATTTCATGATTTGAAGGATCAAATAGGATGCCCACTTTAGGTGATCTGGGTTCTTCAACCATTGCAAATCATCAGTACTTTGGTTGAGGCTACAGCACGGTAAGCATATAGGATAGTAACAGCTGACCAGCAGAGATGCAGCTGCAGGGACCGTATCATGGAGTGACTTTATAGAACAAGTTTCCTCCATAAAGAAAGGGTGCCAGAGCTTGGCTGGAGGAATCTGCTGGCACTAGAACTCATGTGTAACAGGTAGCATCCTCCTGATTCTGTCTGTGAAAGGGTAAACTGGAGTTATCCAAGTGCTGATCTCTATTCCCAGATGTCTGTTTTGTTGGTACCTCCACTTAACCAACCAGTGGTTTAGATATCTCTGTAGCTGCATGCTGTACTGGTGTTGCCAGGCAGCCTCTGGTGCCAAAGTGCAGGTGAAGACCTGTGGAGCTGTCTCTAGCTGAAACACAGGGCATCGAACTGAAATACCTTTCCACTCCAAATGAAGACATGGTACTGCTTTGATGTAGGGTATATTGGACATGAAAATGCTCAACCTTGAGGTCCATGGATGCCTGGAAGCTTTTTAATTGGTGCACTGCCCAGCCAACTCTCTCCATCCAAACAAGGTCAGCTGCAGGAACTTGTTCCTTGTGTTGAGATTGATGATCAAGCACCAAAATGCTGTTATCTTGAGACTACTGTAAAACCCAGGTGATCTGTCCATCACTTTCTCAGCTATCTTCTTGATCATTGGTTCCACCTTATCCAAGATCTTGAATCTCTCTGGTTCACTACTGTATGTCCTCTACACTGCTGTTCATAATGTGAGGGGGGGAATTTGTCTCCTAAAAAGAAATCTGTAACCAACTCTGTCCACATCGACTACCCACAGCTTCGTCTCTTATCTCCTAGTCCAGTCTCTGTAATTTCAGTAGACAGCTCCACGCTGGTGAAGAATTGTTCATGAGCAGATGACTACTACATATTCCTCCTCAAGCCAGTGACAGCTGAAGACTGACATCCCTTCCTCAACTGAAAGGTGCCCTCAGTCTCTTGGATGGTGTGTTGCTGTCATTGAAGTAGTTAGAGTTCTGTGTTGCCTGGGCCTGTTCGAATAAGAGGAAGGGGACTGCTCATGGCTGATGTTGAAGTTTGTCTGGAAATCAGATCTCCAAAGTTGATCATAGCCACTCTGGTCACTGTGACTGTAAGCTTCTCAGAAAATTCCTTGATCAGTCTCCAGGAACAGGTTTTGGTCAAGTAGGTCAGTAGGTCAGACAAGTCCATAATGGCTGCATGTTGATTCCTCACCACAGGGTTGGCCAGCTGTGCAGTTTGTGGCCCTGCCCAGGGAACACATTATCCTCTTGGACTTTCCATACACTCCTGATGATGTGATTTTTGCTAAAATGTAACTGATGGTACCTAGGACCTAGGAAAGGTTTTAGGAGGCTCTTCATCTTGTCAGTCCGAGTGGGTGAGCATGACTGATGGCTGGACAAAAGAAGCTGGAGTCTGTCTGGCAGTACCCTCCACAGAAAAGGATACAGGATGAGGATGATGAGCAACTGGCAGTACCCTCCACAGAAGAGGATACAGGATGAGGATGATGAGCAACTCTGAATGCAATAGAATTTTGCACTTTTATGTTTTTAGGCAGGTTGAAGTTGTTTTTGGTAGCTATTTGGTGAGTGTAACCCCTTGAGGTTTCCCAACCTTCCATCTGTAGTCTTACATCAACTAGGATTTTTTTGGTTGGTTGCCAGTGCATATTGAGAGACATTGTGGCCTCAATTCAGTAGCAGAAGGTTCTCTCTTCAACCATTGTGGTCACTGCAGATTAGAGGTTTCTTGGATTCAGTTCATGAACTTAAAAAGAAAACCTCTAGGGTGCCAGTTCATTAACCTCATCAAAATCTTGACCAACTGACATCGTTCCTCACTGGGTGAGCGGGTTCCGTTCTCAGCTACCACTCTATTGGTCGCGAGTTCGAAAATCCGACCGGCCAGTGAAGAACAAGGGGAATTTGTTTCTGGTGATAGAAATTCATTTCTCGCTATAATATGGTTCGGATTCCACAGTAAGCTGTAGGTCCCGTTGCTAGGTAACCAATTGGTTCTTAGCCATGTAAAAATAAAATCTAATCCTTTGGGCCAGCCCTAGGAGAGCTGTTAATCAGCTCAGTGATCTGGTTAAACTAAGATATACTTAACTTTTTTGACCAACTGACTTAAAACAAGAAAATGATGTTCAGGGAAGTTTCAAATACTTTAGTAGTAGACACCAAAAGAGTAATGCTAGTTGTGGAATTATTTTGAAAGCTAAATTATAGATGGACTGCTGTTTAGTTTATTATGTTAAGAACTTCTATTTAATAAGTCTGGATAGTGTTAACTATGTTGAGGATACTGTGTCAGAAATTATAGAACTGTCAGTAGCCACTTTTTGTTTTCATATTTAATCACATTTCAAATTAAATGCAACCACCAACTGACATATCAGTAGTTTCTTATTTTTAGGTAAGATCAAGAATTAGAGGTAGAAGCAGATTACTAATTGTATATGTATTTTCACTTGACTAATAGTCATTTTTTTAAGTCTTTGTTCCAGAAACTCAAGAAGATAAGAAAGGTTTGTCTGGGGTAGAGTTCTCACCATCTGGTTTTCATAGAACTGTTATACCAGAATCCCCATCTACCTCCCAAAGTACTCATCTTCAGGGAAGAAAGGCCTCTTCTATTTCAGAAACACCAGGGAGTGTATCTGCCATAAAGGTACAATAATACTTTTCATGTCCACATACAGCATTGAAAGTGTTTCCCTACACAAATACAAATTCTGATTACTGTTGCCCTCTATTAAAAGGGTCTCACCATAAACAGAAATATTCATAACAGAAATTTTATACGTCTTGTCACCTCAACCTCATTGATAATAGACTGCTGTAGTTCCATATAGTGCAGCGTCAGTAACACCAATTTGTACCATTGAAGATTAAGAGGCCCCATTGCACATTCCCAGATCCTCATATGATGCTGCATTGACTGTTAATCCTTCTGTGTGATGTCGTCACCATGTTGCTCTTTGAGATTATGCTGTTGTACTTTTTCACCCACATGCCGTGATTTTTCATTATTCTCCCTGTCGTCAGCATGTGCCCATTTTCTTTGCATGCAGTTTTTATTAAGTAATGTTTAACATTACTTTTTACATATCTTTGTGTTCAGGACCTGTTCTGTGGCTGCTTCTTCAGAGACACTAAGTATTTGGCTTTGCAGTTATTTTTTCAGTAAATTGATTTTGTTTTTCTCTCGGGATTCTTGCAGCCATGTTATTGCATTCGTTTTATTTACTAATTTTGTATAAGGGTCGTCGTGTGTTATTGTTTGTGATATAGTACAGCTTGTATACCATTCCCCAGCATACTTGAAACAGACTAGGGAGATCTGGCTAAATTGGTCCTTTTATTCTCACTGTTGGGCTATGGAAACACAAGACAGATATTATACACTTTGCAGTTAAATAATTATTCAGTATTTTCATGATGTCTTTAAAATGTATATCTTTCCATGATTTTGATATATTTATTGTTCTATTTGTCATGTATTCTGTGTAATAGTAATAATTGTTGAAGTATCGTATGTAATGTAATGTCAGATCTCAGGAGTTAGTGATTTTGATAACAGCGTAATTTAGTATTAATACATCTTTATTAGTAATGTAGTATATCAACAACGTGTGTGTGTGGTAGCGAATGCTTTGTTTTGCTTCGATTGTCATCGTGAAAGATAATGTGTTGACAGTCGCAGTAACATTAGGCTGCTCAGTTCTGAAAACCAACTTTGGTTCTTGATCTTGTTTAAAAACATGCCATTTATGATTAACCAGCTGCCGTCTGTTTTGATCGTGTTAAGATTTCGTTAAAAGCTTTGTCCCATCGATTTTCTGGTAAAGACATGTGCTTTTTTGAGAAATACGAACAAGTTATTGCACCGAAGCACATGGCAATTGCGTCACGTTTAAGATCGCATTGTTATGATCACTTATTGTTCTAACATGTTAGTTTTGGCCCCAAAACGTTTTGCTCAGGAAGTGACGTCATCTTCCTTTTCTAGAATTTTCTCTCGTATCTAGTTCCCAAAATGCCTTAATAATGACATCATCTGATTGTTTGATTTCTTGCTGGAACACTAGAAATTTGCTCATTCTGATTTCAGAGACCAGTCGTGTGGTGCCTTCTCTCTCTCTCTCTCTCTCTCTCTCTCTCTCTCTCTCTCTCTCTCTCTCTCTCTCTCTCTCTCTCTTCAAAAGAGAGAAGTTATCCCTCTAACGCCAAGCCTCTATTTACAAAAACGTCTCCCATATGCCGGCGGCGTTCGGGAGTTAGCGCCGAAGCAGAAAAAAAGTTTTTGTCAAAAAATCACAGCACGCTTAGTTTTTAAGATTAAGAGTTCATTTATAGCTCCTTTTTTTTGTCATTGCCTGAAGTTTAGTATGCAACCATCAGAAATGAAAAAAATATCATTATCATATATAAATATGGAAATATATGACAGCACAAAAAAAAATGTTCATATATAATTGTATACAAATCGCGCTGTGAGCAAAACGGTTAAAGCTAACGGTTTTTTTTTTTCTTTGTATTGTACACTAAATTGCGATGATTTTGATATATAACAAATTGTAAAACGATCAAAGCAACACAGAGAAAATATTATCACAAAATGATGCATGAATTCGTAACGCGCGGATGTAAAAAAAAGTTTTTTTCAAAAATTCACCATAAATCGAAATATTGTGCCAGAGACTTCCCGTTTGTTGAAAAATGAAGCTAATTGATTGAATATTACTAGACTGTAAGTGTTTTAGCTTACAATTACAGTTTCACCATTTCGGTCGAAAGTTAAAGTTGACCGAAAGTAGAATTTTTCTATTTATCCTGATTTATATGAAAATACTTCAAAACTGATAAAAGCTACAACCATGAGTTATTTTCTGTTGTATTCTACATGAAATTGAACACATTTTCATATATAAAAGTTTATGTAACGACTAATATAAAGCGGTGCAAACGTTACGACAGCGTGTGAAGAATTTCCGAGATGTTCGGCCGAGTTACCGCACGGACGTAAGGAAAAAGTTTTTTCAAAATTCACCATAAAATGAAATATTGTGCTAGAGACTTCCAATTTATTGCAAAATGAAGGTAAATGATTGAATATTACTAGAATGTAAGAGTTTTACTTACAATTGCATTTTCTACCATTTTGGTTGAGTTAAAGTTGACCGAAGGTTGAAATTTTGGCAGTTATCATGATTTATGTGAAAATATTTCAAAACTGATAAAAGCTACAACCATGAGTTATTTTCTGTTGTATTCTAGATGAAATTGTGCACATTTACATATATAAAAGTTTATGTAACAACTAATGTAAAGCGATGCAAACATTACGACAAGCGTGGACGAAAGAATTTCTGAGATATTCGCCGAGTTACCGCACGCAGACGTAAGGAAAAGTCAGAAATTCGCAATAAATCGAAATATTGTGTTAGAGACTTCCAGTTTGTTGCAAAATGAAGGTACATGATTGGATATTACTAGAATGTAAGATTTGTAGCTTATAATTGCGTTTTTCGACTATTTCGGTCGAGTTAAAGTTGACCAAAGGTTGAAATTTTGTCAGTTATCGTGATTTATATGAAAATATTTCAAAACTGATAAAAGCTACAACCATGAGTTATTTTCTCTTGTATTCTACATGAAATTGCGCACATTTCATATATAAAACTTTATGTAACGACTAATATAAAACGGTGCAAACATTACGACAACGTGACTTTTAAAGAATTTCTGGCGCGACATAAGGAAAAAGTTTTTTCAAAAATTCACCATAAATCGAAATATTGTGCTAGAGACTTCCAATTTGTTGCAAAATGAAGGTAAATGATTGAATATTACTAGAATGTAAGAGTTTTAGCTTAAAATTGCGTTTTTTTACCATTTCGGTCGAGTCAAAGTTGACCAAAGGTTGAAATTTTGGCGGTTATCGTGATTTATATGAAAATATTTCCAAACTGATAAAAGCTACAACCATGGGTTGTTTTTTGTTGTATTTTACATGAAATTGCGCACATTTTCATATATAAAACTTTATGAAACGGCTAATATAAAACGGTGCAAAAATTACGAAAAAATGACGAAAGAATTTCTGAAATTTTCAGCCGAGTTACCCCACGGACGTATGGAAAAAGTTTTTTTCAAAAATTCACCATAAATCGAAATATTGTGCTAGAGATTTCCAATTTGTTGCCAAATGAAGGTAAATGATTGAATATTACTAGAATGTAAGAGTTTTAGCTTACAATTGCGTTTTCACCATTTCGGCCGAGTCAAAGTTGACCGAAGGTTGAAATTTTTTGTGTAGTCGGACGACGTGACGCGTCCACTGGGCACCCAACAGACAATTTTAGTCGACGTATGATACGTCCAGTAGGCGTTTAAGGGTTATTAATGTAAAATGTTTGTGTGGTCACTGATATTAATCTTAGCTTTTGAAATCTGATAGTAAAAGTGTATATATTTGTAATGACGCCTATAAAAATTGTGTTTTGTGAATCTCAAGCGGCTGCATTTGGAGTAGATTTTGTGAAAGTTTTCACAAGCTTGTGTAAGGTAAAGTGAATTTTACTTATTATTACCACGGTACAATAAGGTGTATTAAGGGATTTTTGCCCTAGTGAAATTGTTTTTGGTAAATCTTTTGTGTATTTTGTGTTCTTGTCTTTGCAATCTCTTAATTTTTCATATTTTATATAGTGGTGATTTAACTTTTATTTACTTATCAACGTAAGTTATTTCTTAATAATTTAACATTGCATACTTGATTTAATTTTCATTTACTTAGATTTTCTTTTCAAATCTTGAGTAATTCTGGATAGTGTAAATTTTGCTTGATTTGATTTAATTTCTTGATAAGTTAACCTATGTAATTTAACTCAAGAATTAATTAAATTTTGTTTTGTTTTCAAGTAATAGTAAATTTTTTCAAATTGACAATTCTAATTATAAATTTTAAATTTAAAAATAAAGTTTTGTATTTAAAATTTTTAAAAACAGTGTTTCATTTACTGGCCACCGGTGAATAGGATTAATTGTGTGCATAAGGCCAAGTGATAAACATGTTTTGTTCCTTTAGCTTTGCTGAAGTGAATCAAGACCAGGGAAACAGTTAAAGCTGCCCTTTTGCTCTAGGATATTTCTTGTTTAATTGTTGATACCTCACACTTGTTTTGAGAAACTTAGTGTGATTTTTCACATGATTAATGAGTTTTTTTAAGGGATCACTGTGACCTTAAGAGTACTCAGTCATAATTTTTAATATTATGAGAGTTCAGGTATCTGGCTGTAGTGAGGTAAAATTTTGAATTCTGTGATTAGTTGTGTAATAACCAGGTACTTGGTACACATCATGACAATATCATTATTGAAATCTGAAGCTGTCCAAGACAATTAAGCATTTTGAGACCCCACAGTATTTCCATGCACTTATGTATTTAGTCTCTCACCTCTGTACTTATCTGACTTACAGTACATGATGACAGAATCTTGGCAAGCAGTAGCAAATTGTGTCCTTGCTCAACCTCATTTGGTAATTACTTTATTACTAGTACCCCACCAGCACTTTATTTTGAATGTCCCACTTTCTCCACCAGTGATAGACAAAACAGTAGAGTTGTCCATCAAAATTCCTTGGGATTATGGGCATCAGACCCCTGTTAAAATAAAAACTCGGGATAACTCTTGACCTTCCAAACCTTGCTCTATTACCATACAGTGTGTTGTTGACCATGAAATTTACCAATTTAACATAGGCAGTTGATTCTTTACCAAATTATGGACAATATAGTATATTACAATAAACTTCACTGTGGTGAATAGTACACTATCAACAAGTATCAACAGTATAGGGTGAGAGAGAGAGAGAATGCACATTATATACTTACTGTATATGTATTGTACTACAGTATACTTAGCATACTGTAGTTTATTTTTCATACCAAATATTTTATTGAATTTATAAAACAATATCAGTTGAAAAACATTGCTTTAGTCTTAAAATTCCAGTCACTGTATACAAATGTGGGGATATGCTAATATGTGTTCACATCCAGTTAAGTCTTTCACACAATAACTTGCCAATAAATGCAACACAAACATGCTGATGCAGTTCTTGCCATAGTTATTACACTTACACATGAAAACTTGCATTCAGTAGACAAACATGTAAAAATTGTACAGGCTTATTATTATTTACTCTATAATTGGAAATGTATTGTTAAGATCTTCATCCTCTTTGTCATTATGTTGAGAGGAGTGGCAGTTAGCTTCTGTGATAGGAGAGACTGTCATTTTAACTTTAACCTTCAGGAAATATTATACATTGTGATTTCGGTCTTGGCTTTTTTGCCTTTTCATTTGTTTAAGAATGGATTTATTTGGTGCAATTGCTTTTTCTTCCATTTCCTCCACTTTCAAGGTTTGTATCATTGACAAATCTATTTCCTATCTTTCCAGCCTTATGTGCATTGTCTGCAGCTCTGACGCTGCATTTTTCTCTGCTGCAGATGCTGTATGCTGTTTGCAAGCATGAGAGGGTGACTTTTTTTTAGTTTAAATGTATTACAGTAAATTTCTGAATACAGTACTGTATTTTAATGGAAAAATAGACTAATAATTATGGTCTACTACACACACTAGTTTTCTTTACATTTCTGCCCTATGTGATTCATGTGCAGGTTTATGTAAGTGTCCACAAAGCTTAAAAAATATCCCATTTAATGACTGATGATTCTAAACTTGCAGGTTTCAAGAGAAAACTCTATGCAAGATACTGGTTTGTATAAAAGGAAACACTAAAATCACTTGAAATAATTTGTATGTAGATGTATCTGCTTTTTATGTCTTATCTAAATTCTAGAGCATCCAGTCTGAAGTCACATCAGCTATTATTGAATATAAATAATTTAGATGTTGATATATCATTACAAAGTCTTATTCAGTTTTTTATGTATATCTAAATTCTAGAATAGCATCTAATCTGAGAGTACATCAAATATAAGAAATTTGTATTTCAGGATGTGACACCTGATAATGATAGTTTCTTCTTTGAGCCATCACAACCAGAGAACAAAACTTTAAAAGAAAAATTGTGTAAAACAACTGAAAATAAAGGTGAGGTGGACTACAATAGTGATGCAAGCACAGACCTAGATGAAGATATTGCTACCCAGCTGTTTGATGATTCGGTGGATAATGTGACAAGCACAGCCAAAAAGTCTTGCACAGTTAAGAAAGACAAATGTGATGAAGATCTTTGTTTTCAGCCAACACAGTTGTTTACAGATACAGATCATCAGACGGATAAAGATAATGCTGATGATACTCAAGATGTGTTGGATGCATTTGATGATAGTATTGAAAAACCATCACTCTCAACTTCAAGAGATGAGGATGATGAATATGTTCCTACTCAACTCTTTTTCGACGATGAAAGTGACTGCGTATTCAAGAAACCTGCAACCTTAGCACCAAAAAGCAAGAAGAGGATTTCAGGTGGTCAAAGAGCCAGCAAAGTTGATGAAGACTTATTTGAAGAGTACCTTTTGGCTCCTACTCAGCCTTATGGGGAGTGTAGTAAAAGCAAACAGGCTGTATCTGATGAGGATGATATATATGATGTACCAACACAGCTGTTTAGTACTGACAAAGTTGGTGAGAACAATAATATAAAAGACAGAGAAGATATGAAGGAATCTGCAAGTGACCGTGATAATAATGATATTAACAATATGTCCAGTCAACCAACACAGTTGTTTTCAAATGGCAGGGTGTCAGCTGATGTCATTGAAAATTATGGAAATTCAAGTAAAATTGCTGACGGAGACAGTAGTGACAATAATGACAATATTTTTAATCAACCTACTCAGCCTTTTGTGGGTGATAAAGATAAAATTAATGACTTTTTTGATGCCCCAACACAGGTCTTTGAGGAAGAATCTCTAGATTCAAAGAAAAAAAAACCTGGAGGCAATTCACTCCAAGAGGGTAGTAAAACCAGACTTGAGATAATGAAAACAACAGTGCATTGTAGTGACAAAGTTGAAACACCAAAAGAACGACTAGGTGGTGATGAAGACAATGTGGAAGAAGAGGATTTACTTCCTACTCAACTTTTTGATCCAACTAAGTCCAGTAAGGAATCTCCTAAACTGGTTGATAGTGATGATGATGATGATCTTTTGGCCACACAGTTGTTTGATCCTTGTGAAAAGTCGGTGAAGATACCAAGGAGTGATGATGAAGAGGATGAGAAGTCGAGAAGAAGAAATGCTGTATTCCAAACGCCTTTAAAAGGTAATGATGTAAGCGATGAGGAATTAACTCCAACACAGATATTCAATCATCATAAATCAGCAGCAAAAATCCCAAAAAGATTAGTTGACAATGATGATGGTTTGCCACCGACTCAAGTATTTGAGGGTCACTCTGCTTCCAAAGAGACTATAGAGTCAGTAGATGATGGTAAATTTGCACCAACCCAATATTTCAATTGTAGTGAAAGTGCTCTGAAAACTCCTAAGAGTATGCTAAATGACAGTCTGCCTCCAACACAGTTGTATAGTACACTTTCAGCGGTAGACAATCCAGGGAAAGCTATAACTAGTCATGAATTACCAGCAACTCAGCTGTATTCTGATTGCAGTGTCTCCTCAGATTCTCCAAAACCATTGTTAGATAGAACTAGTACAAAGCCTTTTGCCACAGAGGAGAAAACTTGCAAAAGTTTTGTAGACCTGGATGATGTTGGTCTTTTGCCAACTCAGCCATATGCAGACTCTAATGAAAATCTTAGTATGAATATGCAGTCCATTGACAAAATAAGCAGTTTACCAAGCACTGATGAAATTATCACTGAGGCTCCAACACAGCCTTACATAAATGTTTCAAGTGTTGAAAGTAGCTGCACACAAAAGGGCCCAAATATGGTAGAAAATGTGGAATTGCAAGCAACTGAAAAAGGGCATATGGAAAATATTGATGAAGATGCAACTCAGGATATAAGTTTTGATGGATTTATTGGTGTGGATAATACACATGTTCTAGAGCAGCCACTAGGAAAAACAATGGAAAAGAAAGAAATTGCATGGGACAATGCCAGTGATGCTGACTCAGATGCTTCTGAGACTTTGCTGAATAATGATACATTAAAGGGTGAAGAAAATACTACAAACTCAAAGCTGGAATTAACAAAAGTGCAAAATAGCACCCTATTAGCTTTTGATGAGAACAGTAAAAAAGAGCTTTCTAATATTGAAAATTACCACTCTGATGAAAGTACTGATGTCGAAGATGAACTTTCCACTGTTCAAAATATGAAGGAAAATGGTGGTCAATGTAGTGCTGTTAAACTGACTCATGATGGTGGTATATTAGCTGAAGATTCGTCACATGCAGGTAAATTGTCAGTTGAAAAAAAGACGAGCTCGTCAACAGCCAAACTTTCAGATGATATTGGGCCAAACATGAATATTCAAAACATATCTTGTAAACAAAGCACTACAGTAACCAGTACACTCCAGGAGGAAGTTATGCAGAATTCAAATGAAACTGAAGAAATGTTGGCTTTAGATGTTTGCCTAGTTGACTCTCAAGATGAAACTCAGGTTAAAGAAAGCTCAGTGTTTAAAAATATTAGTGACTTAGCTGTTAAATTAGGAAGAAATAAAGAAACATCCTTTCCATTGTCAAGTGACAGCGATAGTGAAGAAGAAAACTTTAATGTCTCGCAAAAGATATTTGACTTGACTCCCCATGAGAAACTAAATACACCATCTTCATCATCCGTTAAGGAAGAGATAGGCAGTGTAGCAGCACTTAGCCAGGCTAAACGGAAGCTAGCATGTAGTAAAGAAGACAGTGGAAATATCCATAATTATTCTGACATTGAAGAATCTCCAAATAAAAAGAGATGCAATAGAGCAGCTAAAAAAAATGAAAACAAACCAGAAAAACAAAGAATTACTAGGTCTAAGTTGAATACTAAGAAAATTGTTGGTGTATCAGTGCTAGAAAATGAAACAAGGAGTCCCATTGGTGATAAGAGGTTACCCAACAGACATCAGCAGTGCTCAAATATGCAAATAACTGCTGATAAACCAGATAGTGGTAATGATGAAGATAAAACTTTGAAAGTAAGCAGTAGACAAACAAGAAAACGCACTCAAGGTTCCTTAGAGTTGCTTGCCAACAACTCCAAGAGTGATGCAAGTAGGTGTAAAACTCCCAAGTTAGAAGCACCAGAAATGGAACTAGATCATAAGTCTTCAAAGAGTTTGAAATCTTGTGACCTTGAAAAAAATTATGCAAATCAAGTACCACCAAGAAAGCTGCCAAGACTCTTACCTGTAAGGAATGTAAAACAGGAAGAAAAGTTTGGAAAACGGAGGCAAGATCCAGAATGTGCTACTATACAGAGTAAATCAGCCACTGATTCTTGTAGAGAAGTGACAGTAGATGATGTTCAGGAAGCACAGCAGAGTAACACATTTTGTGGATACTCCACGTCCAATAATCAAAATAACCAGCAACTGGCAAGTAAAAGTGAGAGGAGAAATACAAGACGGAGAACAGTAAATCCAGTACCAGAAACTCAAAAGGAAGAGTCTTCAGAGACACAGAGACCAGAAAATAAGACAGATAAAAGAACTGAAAGTAAGAGAGAGATTTCTCAAGAGCAAAAGGAAATCTCAGGTGTTCGTAGAAGCCGAGGTAGGAAAAGTAGAGTTACGCACAGTGAGGTTGAGGTTCAGAACAATAAAGAAGATTGTGGTAAAGGTAAAATTCATATAGGAAGTTCAGAAAAAACAGAATGTGCATCAGAAAACCCAACAGTTCTTCAAAATAAAGTAGGTCTAATTGAAAAAGTGGAGGGCTGTTCAACAAAGCTTACTAGTAAATGCAAATACAGAGGTAAAAAATCAGTTGCAAATGCAAGTACAGATGTTTCAGATGTAAACAGTAGTAGAAATGTGGATAAAGTTGATCTTGAGTTGAAAGGTGAACAAATTAATAAAACAGAGGCAAGGTCTTCATTGTTAGCCAGCAAAGAAAGTTTAGAAAGAACGCTAACATTTACGAAAGATGAAATGATTGATGAGAAGTCAGATTCAAAATATGAATGTCATGCAAATAAGATTGCAACTAGAGGACCAAAGAAGTGTAAGACCACTATTGTCAGTAAGCCAGAGACCATGCAAATGAGTAAATCTGCTCTTAAAGAAGCAGGTACAAGTAATGAAGATGAAAACAGAGCTGCATCTGAAAATCTTTCCAAGATTAGAACCAGTAGACGTGCTCGAAGAGGGCCAAATAGATTTTCTCCTGACCCTGACTCTCAAAGATCTCTGGGTAAAAATGAGGAAAATGAAATGCTCAAAGGAACTAACTCTGGATCCCAAAATTCTGAAGATGAAAGGAGTAGGAAGGAGATGGTGGGAGATAATGAGAATGAGGATTCTAAAAGTTCGGAAGATTTTTCAGTACCATCTTTGAGAAGGGGAAGAAGAACAAAGAAAAGTCAAGATGGAATTGACAATAATATAA
The DNA here is from genome assembly GCF_040412425.1 of Macrobrachium rosenbergii. NCBI lineage: Eukaryota > Metazoa > Arthropoda > Malacostraca > Decapoda > Palaemonidae > Macrobrachium > Macrobrachium rosenbergii. The sequence continues at coordinate 25,377,726 of NC_089752.1, forward strand.
AGATTGTCAAAGAAAATGTCATAGAGCAACCTAGAAACCATTCAGAAATTCGCAGAGGAAGAGCTAGCATAGCAACATCACAACCATCTTCAGTAAAATCATATCCTAAAACAAGATCAAGGTTTAGTGTACTCCCAGGTAACACTGGTAATACAAGAAAGCAAGAAGGAAATACTGAATCTAAAGTACTACAAATCGAAGATAAACCAAAATTGCCATCAGCCATATCCAAAAGAAGTACTAACAAGGATGATAAGGGAGAGACATCAGGTCAT